>NC_135433.1:1100000-1232500 GCF_051991255.1 Vanacampus margaritifer
CCTTTAATCACACAAGAGTCTCAAAGGGCTTCACATGCCCACAGTTGACAAATATCAACGACACCCCATAATCGAACCACAAGAGGGCAAGGAAAAAGTAAAAACAAAAACCTCATCAGGCGACAAATGAGAAACCTTGAGAAGGGACCGCAAATGTGGTAATCCCCCTTCCAGGATGATCAGGCTGCAATGGATGCCGAATGGGCAACATTTGATATCGTTTGTGACACTAAACATTATTTACTAGAATAGTGTGAAAAGTTCCATGAAGAAGTTGAAGCACAGTAAGAAGACGTTGTCAGGAAGTGTGTCCTCATCCAAATCCAGCCGGATTGGAGCAGCTATCTCCATGTTGGCAACTTCAAGTTGATGGCTCGCCCCGGATCTCATCCCGGTCAACCAGCACAGAACCCGTAAAGCAGCATCCGAATCGGTCCTTAACGCCGAACTCCCTCTCCAAGCCGTGGAGAAAGAAGGGAGGAAAAGAAAGCAGCGGGGGTCACCAGCTACACATCATTCAGCCAAACGCAAGAGTATAAAAAGGAGTCTCATGGGAAGACCAAAGAGTATTACGTTGCAGTAGTCGTGGCGAGACGTCACAAATGATCATTTCGGCATCAGCATTGTTCAAGATAGGACGAATTTGAGCAATATTACGAAGGTGAAAAGAAGCACTTCTAGTAATATTTTTAATATGCGTTTGAAAAGAGAAAGTTGGGTCGAATATAAGGCCGAGATTTTACGGTAGAGATAAAACGGTAGTAAGGTTGTAGATCGCATAACGAGAACTTCAAATGTATTAAAGGCAGTACTAGAGCGCAAACTAAGATTAAGTAGATTTGGAAATCAGGGCAACACCGCCGCCGCCCTCATTTACCGAGACAAACTCATTTGGTTTTAACCAGGTCTCACAAAAAACAATCCGGTTAAGGTTATCATCTCTAATTAAGTCATTAACTAGCAAAGCTTTAGAAGAAGGTGATCTAAGATTTATAAAACCGAGTTTTAATACAGTAGGTTGATCCGAGCTATTTAACATTACAGACTTCCTAGTCATAATATTATGACTGCGTCTTATTTTATACTTCCAACGACGAAAATTACGACATGAGTTTATTACTATAGGAATCTGATAAGTAGTTATCGGCTCGGAAATATTTTTATTGGAAGAAAACACTTTGTTATCGATGTAACCAACCTCGGAAGTGTCGTGAGCAGCCACCATCGAAAACAAGTCAGTGTGTGTGTGGTGGAGCAGCGACTGGTGAATCTGGATTTAAAGCGCAACGCTCTAATCGACATAAAGCACTATGTGTGTTGCATGAGTCTAATAAGACGGAACGGAGACTATTGGGATCAATCCAACGTCAAACTACAGTAGCTTACATTCAACCCTCCTTATATGCATCATAAGAACGCCATTTTGACTTGAGACATAACCTGATAACACACTCCTCTCGCTCACATAACCTTTCACTATAAAGGGCTTTTTAGAAAACAATATAAAGAGTAGCATAGAAAGTTAACAGAACTGTGATACATTAACATTGTTATCCCACAACACGGCCAGACTGTTGACCGTTTGACTGCAGGAGGCGACAGCTGGAAGTGGAAACATGGTTTACGTAACTTCCGGTTATGGCGGAAGTCGCGAGCTAGCTAACCAGCTAGGCTACCTTCTTTTCCTGCCGCACTGTCCGCGGACCACAACGCGTCGCGACGAAATGGCGCTGTATAACTTCAAGAAGATCATGGTGGTTCCCACCGCCAAGGCAAGTCACCTTTGACGACGTTGGCTCCTTGAATCGTTCGCGTTTTCATCGGGTAGCTGTGGAAAATCGACCAAAGTGTCGCGTTGGCAGCTCGTCTGGCCAACACGTGCGAGACGTGGAGGCTCCAGTGGGGTTAAATTCGCAGTTAGCTTCAAATCGTTGGCCAACATTATTATTCAAAAAAAGGCATTTGGGGTTATTGATAACTTCTGATTTGGTTGACTTGAGTCACTGCATAGAGATTTTTTATTTTTATTTTTAGCTTGACAAGCACAGAAAATGCTTTTTTTGTCCCAATAAGTCCGTGGATTTGGGTTATTGGAATTATTATTATTATTATTATCATAATTAACGCTGCAGTGTGAATGTCAGTAATTGGAACTTGAGTGAAGTAGATGTATGCTTTGTTTACTAGTTTAAAACCGGTAGGAAATGTACTCGCTCCAATCTGAACAGAATTAGAACTACAGATATTTGTTGGAACAGGGAAAAAAACTCAAATATAATACAAAAATAGTAGTTTTGATTCAACTCCATGCAAAATTTCCGCGGGAATTTTTCTAGTTTTGATTCAACTCCTGCACTTGAGTAAAACATTAAAATAAAATTACAGGGACTGAAATGCACTTGACTGCAAAAGTAAAAAAAGAAAAGAAAAAAGTGTTATATGTACGTTAATAACTATTTTTATAACTTTGCACAAATAAATGAAATGCCCACAAAATAGAAGAAACAAAATCATGTTATGTATGTTTTAAACCATTTGTCATTTGTCAGATCTGTTTACACATATGTTTAAAAAGTCGTCATAAAAAAAAAATATTACTCAAGTTATTGCAGATGCCAGAAAACCTACGTATCTGTACTTTGTCACTTCCCAGCAATGGATTTTTTTGTAATATAATTTCATATGCTAAATTGTTGAGGTTGCTGCTATAGATGACAGATAATGTTAGGGTCCAAGGGATTAGAAAACTATTATTTTATCTTCAACGTGATTGAAATGTGAGACATGAAATAGTGTTTGGTTTTGTTTCATAGTTAAACTGCGCTAATAATAATTGCTCTCTGAATTCAATTTCTTTGGAACGTAACATTTTATTTTCAAAATTCTTGATGCATTGTACTCTGGTTGAAGAGCCCAACTTCTGTTCCAACCAGATTTTGCATTTAGAATTTTGGGAAATCTCGTCACGCAGCTAAACCTCAGAATTCACTTTTCAGCGTCTTTAAGTTGATCGCTGAAGGCAGAATGTTCCAGAATGCCACTTTCTGAGTGCAGCTGTTGTTTTTTGTGTGTTATTTTTGATTTTTGACCCCCTGTAGGATTTCATCGACATCACTTTGTCCAAAACGCAACGTAAGACGCCCACGGTGATACACAAGCATTACCAGATTCACCGCATCCGCCACTTTTACATGCGTAAGGTGAAGTTCACGCAGCAGAACTACCACGACCGCCTCACGCAGATCCTCACCGACTTCCCCAAACTGGACGTGAGTCACAAACACGCGACTCAAAAGTAGAGGAAAAACAAATCTTGTCAAAAATACGTTTGATGGTGGTGGTGTTGTTTACCGCAGGACATCCATC
Source organism: Vanacampus margaritifer (assembly GCF_051991255.1). Classification (NCBI taxonomy): domain Eukaryota; kingdom Metazoa; phylum Chordata; class Actinopteri; order Syngnathiformes; family Syngnathidae; genus Vanacampus; species Vanacampus margaritifer. Next base: position 1,103,367 of record NC_135433.1, read on the forward strand.
CCTTCTACGCCGACCTGATGAACGTGCTTTACGACAAAGACCATTACAAGCTGGCTTTGGGTCAGATCAACATCGCCAAGAATTTGATTGACAAGTATGTACGTTGTTGTTGAACTTGTCAGAACAGGACGATGGCGACTCAAAGTTATTTCTTGTTGTTGTTTCTTTTCAAGCGTGGCCAAAGACTATGTGCGCTTAATGAAGTATGGGGATTCTCTTTATCGATGCAAGCAGCTGAAGCGAGCGGCTCTGGGTCGCATGTGCACCATCTTGAAGCGACAGAAGTCCAGCCTGGAGTATCTGGAGCAAGGTAGCACAACGGGCCTCGCGTGATGGCTGCTCGACATCTTTTTTTCCTTCAAGGCTTGCTATGAATACCAAGTTGCTGATTATGGATAAGTGCCGATATTGGGCATTTAAGACATACTGATAACCTTGAATTTAAAATAAAGTAAATTGTCTAAGATAAAATAAAAATAAAACTTTTACATTTTGAAAAGTCTGAAAATTTGTTCACTAAGCATTAATGTGTTAAGATATTGCAACAAAGTCCAGCCCAAATGTTTTGATGGCAATATTTTTTCCCGCCTCAATACTGAAAATGAATAGCATCAACTTTGTAAGAAAAACTGATTTGAATTGTAAAATTGGTTTTGATGTGACGAACATAATCACATTTTCTTTATATTTTTATATGTTGTTTGTTTCTATTTTGTAATGTTTTAGAATCATCGCATCCTTGGATTGTATTGAGATGGCCTTTTTAATGAGTGATGTACTGCCGTGCTTAAAGTACTTTATTTTACTACTAAGATCTTTGGCGTAAGAGCCACCAGCGCAATGACAAATCCATCGAAGTAAACAGTTTACATGTGGGGAATATTAGACACGTCTGGCAAAACACCGCCAATGTGGAGAGAAGGCCAACTTCAAAATAAACCCAAAGTAATATGTGGAGCGCTGTGCCAAGAAACGCTTTTATTTTGAAGTTTTTCCCGGGAGTGTTTTGCCAGTCGCGGCGCAACGGATGACTTGACGCGTCCTGCGGAACGTTGCCGTTGCCTACCGTTCTTATTGCCGGCATAAACTATTGCGAGCAAAGTCAACAAAACAACTTTGTCCTGAAATTACGTTCGATCATCAATTAAGGACACTAAAAGAAGACCTAATTACGCTGACGTTGTATTGCACGGTGCCTGTTGCTAGTGTTTATCGTGTCGACAGTGTTGGCGTGCTAACGATGCTAGCGGCTGCGGCTATCGGGCGACTTTTCAAAGGCAGTCTAATCGACGTGATGATTTGCACACTTTGACGCTGACAGCCGGACACAGTTGCCGTTGCTAGAGATCAGTTTAATAAACCGAGCTCACTCAATTGTGCAGTTGACGGTCGGCAAAATCACAACTGTGGTTCTGACGTCACTTTGTCTCACAGACCAAAAAATACTCAACTCTGAATTTTATTTGATACAAAGTGCTGCTGTACATGCAGTAAAAATCTGTCCTGGAATAAAGAGAGGTAAAACAAAAAGAACACCAAATAAATGAATACTTATATTAAGTGGGTAAATGAATAAGTCAATAAAGTAACACAAGTAGGTAAGTAAATAAAATAAAGAAATTAATAACAAAATACAGCAGGCACCATAAAACATTGAAACAATGATGGGTCTCATGCAAACGACAAAGAACAAATACGTGTTTTAAGAGTGGGCAGAGAGGGAGGTTGCCTAATATTTAACGGAAGGTCGTTCCAAAATCCATGGGAAGAGATTTGAAAATCTCCCGAACTTTCTAGACCGGAAAATAATGTGCTATTGAGCACAATTTAAATTTAAGAAGAAGAAAAAAGAAGTTGAATATCTAGAAAAGAAAGTTGGTCGATCATTAGTAAGTGGAAATATAATATCTTAATAATATGTCTTCTGTATTCATAATTGTTCTTTCACCATGCGAAAATATAATTTTTATCCAAATACCTGATTATTCAATTGAATTTTCCGTAGGATATTTGAATAGCAAAATATTTGATAGCTGCAACCCGCAGTGCTAGACTGTACGTATACATAATATAAATGGATAACGAAAGACATGAGCTGACACTTGGGGAGGACTGGCCACCGGGAATTTCATGACTTTCCCAAATGGCCAGTCCATCCACGACCACGAATAGTAACTAATGGCTTGATGTCGGTCGAACAACCAATCGGCACGTTGGACACTGCACCGCCGCTCCTCGGGAAAAAGTTCAGGCTCAGGAATTGTTTTTTACTTTAAGCCATGTGTACTGTAAATCGATTTGACGTTGCTGACGATTTGTTGTTTCATTTTATAGTTTGGGTTTTGGAGCACTTTTTCATGTTGTCGCATATTAAGAATTGAATAATTCCATTTTTAAATGGCAACATCTTTAAATCCTACTGAATCCTTTTTTTCCCCCTCATCTGGTTTCAACAGTTCGTCAACATCTGTCCCGATTGCCCTCCATCGACCCCAACACCAGGACGCTCCTGCTGTGCGGGTACCCCAATGTGGGCAAGTCCAGTTTTATCAACAAGGTGAGCTTCTTCTTCTTCCTTTTCAACGTTTCTCTCGAAAAAAATGTCGACACGAGAATAAATGTTGAGTTGATGTTTAGGTGACGCGAGCGGACGTGGACGTGCAGCCTTACGCCTTCACCACCAAGTCGCTGTTTGTGGGTCACATGGATTACAGATACCTGCGCTGGCAGGTGAGAAGCACCTTAGTGCATCCTTTGTTAATGTCCACTCAGTTTGCGTGTGCGACGACTCAAAGGTGTAAAACGCATACAAATAGCTTACATGTGGTTGTAAAATAAAATTCAACAAAATGCTGTATGTTTGCCTGCTATCCGATTAACGCGCTAATTGCTAACTCAATATGTAACTATAGAAACACAAAACAAAGCAAATCTGGCTCTTGATGAGCCAGCGCAGTTGCCGTGGAGCATTTCTCCAAGTTGGTCTTGTGGTGCGAGTGGCGTAGGTGGTGGACACCCCGGGGATCCTGGACCACCTGTTGGAGGACCGCAATACCATCGAGATGCAGGCCATCACGGCCCTGGCCCACCTGCGGGCGGCGGTGCTCTACGTTATGGACACGTCGGAACAGTGCGGCCACTCACTGGCCCAGCAGCTGGAGCTCTTCAACGGCATCCGACCGCTGTTCGCCAGCAAGGTCCGGATCCCGACGCCGTTTCGTCGGTCCTTTGCCACCGCCGCCGACGCCCGTTGTAATGTTTGTGCGCTCTCTACCGGCAGCCGCTCATCGTGGTGGCCAACAAATGCGACGTGAAGAAGATCGGCGAGCTGTCTGAAGAAAACCAGGTACCTTTTTTTTTCCAGAACTGCAATTATAGGCGACAAATCCATTTTAGTCATTGTCAGGACTTTTCCCCAAAGTTATATGTAATAGATGAGTTGTTGTTTTTTATCCTGGAGAACCCACGGGGTCAAATTTGGCCCCTATAAATTCTGCTACTCAAATAACAAAGAACTTTTTAAAACATTTTTTTTTACAAATTTAACTTCAAAAGTCCAGAGTGCCACTTCTGACCCCTGCATGGGGCCATCTAGTGGATGAATATTGCACTTACATGAGCCAGAGTGGTGGTGACAAGATGGCTGGCAACAAACATGCTGTTTTGTTGAGCTGGAAATCAATCCAAACAAAACCATCTTCTCAGCAAACCATCAGTTGGTAAAATTGTGTTTTTTGGTTAATCTATTTCATATCATGTTGCAGAATGCCTAGGAGTATGTTTTAGATATATATTTTGATAAATTAGTAACTGAGCTAGTTTAAAAAAAAAAGGGGTTAAAATTGAAAAAACATATATTTTGGTGTTCAGTGAACTTATAGCAGTCATTTAATGTATAATTCATAATTTTCCAAAGAAGAAAAGGGTACTTGGGTTCTCCAGGGTTAACTTAATAAAAAAAAAAAATTCTATATGTTTTTAGACAGATTAGGCGCTAACGATGCTGCCCTCGTGTTTGCTCAGAAAATGTTTGCCGACTTGTCGGCGGAGGGCATCCCCGTCATCGAGACCAGCACGCTGACCGAGGAAGGCGTCATGCAAGTCAAGAATGAGGTGAGACACGACCACATCTTTATCTTGCCTTTGGGTTGCTTTTACCGCGTGGTGCAACGGATCACTAAAGTCGCAGTTTGGACCGGTTCACAAATTTGAGTCACGGGTCGGATTGTTTTTCGAATCAGCAAAAAAGATAATTAAATTATTTTATTTTGTAAAACGTTTTTGCCCATTATAATTAAAAAATACATATTAAAAAAAATAGTGTGTGTGTGTATATGTGTGTATATATATATATATATATATATATATATATATATTAGACTATCTATCTCTCTATCTATTTATCAATATTTACTGTATGTACAGTATAAAATATGTATTTCAATTGGTGTCAATTACCCAGGAATTTTCTCCATTTGCATTCCCTATCCTATGCAAATAGCAGGCGTCCACTGTATTGTAGTGAATTAATTTTTCTTATGTCATCATTAGCATATTTAGAATTGGATTATTACTCAAGTTGCATTACTTTTCTCTTATGGTAGTTGGATTAAATGATCATTAATTTTTTTAACAGGCAACTAGAAACTCAGAATACATTTTAAAAGTAACCCAACTCATAGCATAATATGACCACGTATACATACGTTGATACTATCTTTCAATTTAGTTTGACTTTTTTGTTCTGGGTGGGCGTGGCTGGCAACTGGTGCGGTGATTAAAACAAACAAACCAAAAAAGCAGTCAAATCTTGTGCATGCCAGGCATGAAAAAATCGCTTTAAATACAGTACAGGGGCATGTTTATTTAGAAGAAAATGTGCAGTATTTAATATTTAAATGCATCAATTTGATGTATATTGACATCAAATAACCCTAACCCTTGTATTTAAATATACAGTGGATGTTATTCTTATTTTCGTGTGTTTAGTTTTACCGGTAACTCCAACTGGGATGTCATTAAACGGCTTAAAGGACGTTGGGGGGACAACAGAATAACATGCGCTGCACACTTGCTAGTTGCTAATGCTACGCAAGCGAAATGGTGCATTCAGGGTACTTTCACAGCGTCGGAAATTAGCGAGTAGCCTCGGCCCACACTTTCTGCTACAAATGGTGACGCTTACTCTGGATGTCGTTGACGTGTCAATTATGACCATGGTGGGTTTTTTTCGCGCCTCAGGCCTGCGACCGCCTCCTGGCCCACCGCGTGGACAGCAAGATGAGGGGCAAGAAGGTCCACGACGTCCTCAACAGGCTGCACCTGGCCATGCCCGCCAAGAGGGACGACAAGGTCGGACCACTCGAACCCAAGCATCAGAAAAGCAAAGCGGGCTTCTGGCGTCGGTGGCGTGCGCTTTACTGGCTCGCGTTTGTTCCCGCAGGAGAGGCCGCCGTTCATCCCGGAGAACGCTTTGATGCGACGGAGAGCCATGGAGGTGGACGCGCCCAAGCGCAAACTGGTGCGGCTTAAAAAAAAAAAAAAAAAAAAATCTAAATAATTTCTTATACGCTATCATTATATTCAAAACAATGCGAAATGGTTTCAAACTGAAACCTTATAGAAAAAAGCAAATGATAGTATTCATAACAATTGTACACTTTTTCCTCTCTTTTAAATTATTATTTTTTAATTCTTACTTTGAATTTTTGGGACTTTTTTTTTTTTTCCAGGATCGGGATTACTGGCATGATGACACACGTCAGCCTTTTTGTTTCGTTTTTAATCCGACTGCCAATAAGGGGTTAATTTAAGAGTAAACTTTAGGGTACTAATTAGTTCTTTACATTTTCAGTTAAATTGTAGAGATTCGATGCTGCTAAGCCTAGGAACACCCAATTTAGTAAATGAAAATTTTGGATGACTTTATTTACTGTAGCAACTTCAGGGATTTCCTGTATTTAAAGGGACAGCAACGTGAAAAATCAACTTTTTGGAGCTTTTAGCCATGTTAAAATGCTATTTCTTCACCAAAAACACGACCAAAGTTGTGTTTTCCTCCATTGGCCCCTGAATGAGAAATTCTAGGTTATTCTGCTCGCCAAGCACCAGCCCCTCCCAACCTGAGAAAACGAGCTGTTGGCACTTTTTGACCTCATACGGAGAAGATCCGCCTTGGCAAAGCCTCTGCGGCCTAAACGCACGCCCACTTTCTCTGAGACCTCCGTGGGATGGTGACAGAAGTCGCCTTTGTCACAAAACATTCTGTCCAAATGAATTCAAAGCAATCAATTATCCTTCACATTTGCAATAACAATTGGCCGTCTTAAAATCCTCTCTAGGACCCGATTTGCCTAACCCTGGATTAATGCAACCTCAAAGTTGATCCCGTTTTTTATTTTTTATTTTTAAGAGCTGCTGTTGTGATGAAACTGCAGGAAACAGTTGCAAGAAAAACATAATTGTATTTACTTGTGACAGCCAAAAATGTGATTTGTTTCTGGAGTGCCGCTGTAGTTAGACTTTTTCCGTTTATGGAAGTAAATTTGGCAACACTTAAAATGGCCTCCATAATTATTGTCAGCCCTGATTAAGATGTGTTAAAAGCCTTCAAATCAATTCAATATTTATTGCAGAAGCGTCCACTCATCCTGAAAATGGTCAAAATGCTTCTTGTCTGATGGGACCATTTCTCTTTCCAGGAAAAAGATCTGGAGATGGAGATGGGAGACGACTACGTGCTGGACCTTCAGAGTGAGCGTCTTCATCATCATCATCATCATCATCATCATCATCATCATCATCATCATCATCAGCTGCCGCACGGCCATGCTAACAAGTGCCGTCTTTGTCTCCCTGTCAGAATACTGGGACCTGATGAACGACGACGAGAAGCACGACAAGATCCCCGAGGTGTGGGAAGGCCACAACATTGCCGACTACATCGACCCCGCCATTATGAAGGTATGTGTGTATGTAGATATATATGTGTGTGTGTGTGTGTGTGTATGTTATTTTATTGTTATTATTATTATAATCAGTCTTCTTTTATGAAGGCCGACAGATATCAGTGAAGAATTACTGTTGATATGCTGAAATCAGACGATTTAGACCAGGGGTGGGCAAACTTGGTCCTCGGGGGCCGGAGTCCTGCAGGTTTTGGAGGATTCCCTCTTCTAAACAAGCTGATTCTAATCAACAGGATCATTATCAGGCTTATGCAGAGCTTGCTGATGAGCTGATCATATATCAGCTGTGTTGAAGGGAAACATCCAAAACCTGCAGTACTCTGGCCCTCGAGGATTAAGTTTGCCCACCCCTGATTTAGACCATTTTACATACAAAAATGGCTCCAAATGATTACTTGATTATTAAAATAGTTGTCGATTAATTTGATAATCGAGTACTTGTCAATTAATTGCGACAGCTCCCGTGTCAAGCAAGTCTTTACGACTGGAGTCGGGTGTTGACATTTGACCTTGTTGTTGCTCCATCAGAAACTGGAGCATCTGGAAAAGGAGGAGGAGCTGAAGGAGCGCGCCGGCGAGTACGACTCCGACGACGAGAGCGAGGACGAGGAGATGCAGGAGATCCGCGTCGTGGCCAAGCAGATCCGCGAGAAGCGGCACCTCATGATCCTGCAGTCCAAAGAGAAGGACGTGCATGGGCCGCGCATGCCCAGGACCGTCGCCAAGGTAACCGTGCCGCAATTGTCATTTCTGGAACATTAGACCAGTCACTGAAATATTACAACAGAAAAAAATCTCTGCGGGACATTCTGTACAATACTTGGAGGTGATTGGACGATGCGCTCTTGTGCACGTCTGCCTCACTTTTGTTTTGACCAATCGCGGCCACGGATGAAAACGTCGTCTTTGTTCTCGCTCGTAGGGGTGGATAAAAAACAAGAACATCTTTAGCAGCTAAAAATGCACAAAACGCCTTCCCGCTGTTCAACATTCAACAAGGAAACGGTGATTAATTCTGCGAGAAAAGAATGAACTCATTTGCTCCCCAAAACGTAAAAATACGTTCTATTTTAAATATGACCATGCTACCTAAGACATATTTATACGTTTTAGTTTTTTTTTTAATGCTAGAGCAAACAGAAGGCTTTGATGCAGCCTCTCAACTGCACAGAACGCTTGAGGCAATTAGTAGTTATTACAAAAACGGCCAATAAATTGGTCAAAAATGCTTTGTTTTAGTATTTTAGTTTCAGGGTTTCCCTCCAGTGCTCAATCAGCCCTTTTGTCAGCGGTGCAAATGATATCCCGCTATTATGTGTTGCGTTGTGACGTGCAGGTTGAGAGGAAGACGTTGGAGAAGGAAATGGGCGACCTCGGCCTGGACATGAGCCAAAAAGACAATGTAAGTAGCGAGCGTCCTATCCCAGGCGACGCCGGGACGACGTGTGACGACGTGTGACGACGTGTGACGGTTTGCCGCTGTTGTCGCAGAGTCACTATGTCCAGAAGGCCCGCCGCTCCCGCAGCGTCACCCGCAAACGCAAGCGCGAGGATTCGCTGGCGCCGCCGGCAACTTCCAAGACGCGCAGCCAGAGCGCCTCCCGGCCTCCTCGGGACCAGTCGGGAATGCGGGACGCAAAGGTAGGCTTCGCAATGAAAACCCTGGCCCCACTCAAAACCCAAATTGTTCACCCCAACCCTCAGACAACTTCAAGCAAAAAGCCCGTCAACTAAAGAAAAGAAAAACGGGACCCGCTATTCATAAAGACATATACACAACTCACTTCCTCCAATACAAGGACTCCATCTCCAAAGCCAAATCTACCTACTACTCCGGTTTAATCAGTTTCAATGAAGGCAACTCCAAGACACTTTTTTCCACTCATTTCTAAGTTCACAAAACCCGCTGACACACTTCAGCGCATTTTTATTCCACCTGTTTCTGTAATGCCCTGGCCTCATTTTTTACCTCTAAAATCCTAATTATCCACCAGCAACTCACTCGCCTCCTGCTCCATTCTCCCCAGCTTCTACCCACCTGTTTTTGTTTTTTTTTGTTAAGCAATGGTAGTTATTACACAAACGGCCAGCGGGTGGCAGCAGAGTATACGAGATCAACCATGGTTATGTTAACAAGCCGTTTCCCCCCCAGTTTTAAATAGATTTGTGAATAATGATGAAACTTGGCTATATCCTTATGCTAATTGCTGCAAAACAGAAGCAGATATAAACATACTTTTTTTTTTCCTCATGAAAGAAGACACTCGAATCTTTCTTTTGGTAGCTTCCATGTTTTTATAGCAACAGAACACAATATTCTGTGGGCAAAATCCAGTAAAATAGCCGGGAGTGAAGACAGTTGCTTCAGTGAAAATGGCTGCCAGTGAATGAGTTAAGAGTTGGACTTTGTTTAAAAAAATGACACATTTCCCTTTTACTAAAAATGAATACTAGCTAAAAATATTGTTATTGGCCTGCTTGGGGTAGTAATAAACAGTTTCAGCCCTAAAAAAATAAAATTAAAATAAACGCATCAGTCGATCTCTACTTAGTTGTGACGTGTTCAATAAACATGTCAGCAAGCTATATCGTTTTTTTAAAATTGTTTCTAAAGTTATTAAATGTAGATGGAAAGTCATCTTGTTATCAAATTATTTCTTGAAAAAATGTTAACTTTCACCAATGTCAAGTATCCCTTTAAATACAGTATTATTTCCTTACGGGGAAAAAAGCTGGAATGGCTTTTTTTTTTGTGATATATTCTAAATTGTTGATTAGCAATGAATGTATCACTTGGCTCCATTTGTAAAATGTGTTTGCATTTCAGATGGTGAAGAAGAGCAAGAAGATGATGAAGAAGTCTCAGAAGGGCATGAACCGCGAGGGCAGGAAGGGCGAGTCGGACCGACACGTGTTTGACCTGAAACCCAAACATCTGCTGGCGGGAAAGAGGAAGTCCGGATCCACTGACCGCAGATGAGCAACAAGAACAAGTCCCGCTCGACTCTAAAGGAGGCTCTCGTGCGCGTTTTCGTTGTATTCTAGAAATGACCCAAATCAGGAAATGGTCGCTTTGTTGCACCATGAGTTGTTCTTGTCTCTAAATGACACCTTTTGACTTCATGTTGGGTAAAGTTGATGTCGGCGAATAAATTGTCATAGAACTCCACTGCTTTATGTACTTGGCCCATTTTAAATGCCCCCGTTTTAAATGTTATTCATTTACCAGTGTACAAACTCATGCTGTATTCGCCAAAAGCGTTTTCATGTTGGACTCATAAACATCACGTTTAAAATACAGTTTGGCACGCTCCTCTTTTTCTTTATTTGATGTTAAAGGTGCAAATATTCTGCAGAATCATCCGGATACCTTTAGTGTAGCTATTAAAAAAAGTAATCAATAAAAAAAGATCTGAAAGCTATTGAGCAAAAAATGCAATTATTTGCTGAAAAAAAATCATTAAAAATTAGCAGTGATCTAAAAATAAAAATGAAAAGGTGTGCATCATCCAGCAGACATGCCACTACAATGCAGCACTGATTTGGGGTCAATAGGTGACATGACCTGGAAGCTATTGAGCAAAAATGCTAATTTTTTTGTGAAAAAAATTCATTAAAAATAAGTGCTGCATCGTAGTGGCATGTCTGATGGATAAAGCACACCGTTTCATTTTTATTATTAGGTCTCCGCTTTAAAAAAAAATCAATAAACCGATGGAACGCTTTAAATCAAGTGTTGGGATGATAAGCGTGCGCCGAAAAGCGCTCAAATTGTTTCCCGACCCAGTGTGGCTGCACGCCGTCTGATCTTTTTTAAATCTTTTTTTATGCTTTATTTACAGGGATGTGATTTTTCCGCTAATTCGCGGAATTCCGCTTTTTTTATCCCCCCCCCCCCCCCAAAAAAAAAAACGAATTTTTTTTTTTTGATTTTTTTTTTTTTTAGTTGTTCATTGTGTATGCACATGACTCCGACAGATAACATCTTCTGCTATAACAAAGACATTTGTGGTATGCTCTAATATGAGTTACTTTTCATTTGGTCATGATGTAATTATTTGGTCATGCTTAACCACCCCCCGGCTAAATTTTCCGATAATTTCACTTTGGTCAAATCACATCCCTGTATTTAATAAATTGAAATCACAAGCCAAACATGGTAAACATTAAGCAAACAAACATCATCACAGTACACAACAATCTCACAACCGTCAGATCTTTTATTCGGAAAAATCGCTTGAACCGGAAGTAGCTCCTTATCGGTCACGTGACGTAGTGGCGTCCGTCAAGCACCGGCCAACCAGGACGTCCTTTTCTCTTCTTTTTCTGGACAACACAAACAAACGTTCGCCGAACAAAATGTTGGATTGGCCCTCATTCCTCGCAATGTTCCGGAGCTCGTCACCTCATCTGTAGAATTCGTGGTAAGTTCACAGCCTCTTTCGGTCGCTTTGAATTCTCTGCTATGCTAGCCTGTTAGCATTGTTGGAAGCTAACGGCGTTAACATCAGCTCGAGCTCATTTGCGCGAGTTTTCGAGATATCCTTTTATGGCGTCCACTTGCCCTTCTTATTTCAAGCCTAAGATTTTGGGTGTTGTGTTGTCATGCCCGGTGAGGCTACTGATAGCAGCAGCGCGTCATATTTCAGAAAATAGAAACACAACAACTGTGTTCCTCCGTTATTGGCGGGGGAGAGAGGCCGAGCCTTGCCGCAAATTGTGAAAATCCGCGAAGAATTGATGCTCACTGTATAAGGACTGCAATTGCTTAGAAATCCCACAAAATGGCGGAAAATCACTACGTTTGTCTGGATGAAACACCAACACTTATATCAACATAGTTCGTTGGCGTCAAGATTTCACAAGGCACGACGGGCAAAGCACTACTTTTGTACAAGTGATGCGCCTCAACCCACCTCAACATACCATAGTTTTTTTACAAGTGCTAAAGTAACGCTTTTGTTTTGTCGTGAGTAAAGGTGGGCGATAGGGGCAAAATAATAATAATAAACTTGCTTCACAGAACAATTTTGGCTAGACTTTCCGGAGGCAAATTTGATTTGGGACAAGAGTGTATCTCAAGGCACACCTTTGGTTTCCATGTTGCCTCCCACTTGCAGACTGTGCCACCGAGGCCTTGGGGAAGCAGGAACGATGCCGGTGGAGAGCGGCACCGGTGGCGGCGGCGGCGGCACAACTGGCGGTGGCAGCGGCGGAGGCGCGGTCCGGCAGGCCAAGCAGAAGAGGAAGTCGCACAGTCTGTCCATACGCAGGACCAACAGCACGGAACAGGAACGATCCGGCTTCCTGCAGCGGGACATGCAGCTGGACACGCAGGTCAACACTTTGCTCTTGGATCAGACAAATCGACGCAGGGGTACCAAATGATTCCGCATTCTCCCTTTTGGATGCGTGTTTGCATTGCGCGTCTACTCTGATGCCTTGACGGGAAAGTTCATAGAAATACTTTTCCCCCCCACATTTTATCATGACTACTTCAAAGTGAAAATGAGCTGATTTTAATTTTATATAGTATATATATTTTGTGCATCATATGAAAGACAACGATACCAATGTTTCCAGAGCTGGGACTGGTATCGTGTAGCACGTGCACGCTAATGTTTGACAAGTGTACGATAATTCCAGACAGACAAACATTTCACTCACGCTAGTCCATCGAGGTCTTTATAAATTCATTTAACCTGAACAGCAAGATTTCTTCCAGCGCTTTCGACATTACACTGGCTCGTGCTACCGGCCGATAATTATCAAGGCTGCTCACTTAACCGGCTTTATCTTTGATAACGGGGACTAACAGAACAGAGAGCTTTGAATCTGGGAGAAGACCATGAAACAAGAATCAATGCATTTTATATGAAATAACAGGTGTATGTTTAGCATTTCAATGCATTGCTCTTTAAAAAAAAAAAAAAAAAAAAAATTCAATTGTGTAGTCAAAATTAAATTAAAAAGAGTTTTTGGTCAATTCATGTCGGTGCAAAAGTAAATCAACCCTGAGATTACTGAGAATTGAGTGCAAAAATTCAAAATTTTTATTTTATTTAAATGCAATGACTAAAAAAAATGTTCCTACAATCCATAATTCTTATTGCATGTTTTCACACAACGGTGTTATGATTTTGAAGTAAAAAGTAAAACGATTGTTACTTTTTAATTCAATGATTAGTTTGTTTTCAAAAATGTTTTCATTGGTGTCATGGATCACGTTTGTGGTTTTGCTTTGTTGCTGACAAAACAGAAAAAGCTCATGTGACGTCATATCTTCGTCCATCGGCTCCGCTTAACTTGTATTTGTTCATTTTTATCATTTTTATCATTTTATCAATAACATCCATTATGACTTGACTTGTCTTTGATTTGTTTGAATGAGAGGCTTCGTCGATCATATGTTGACTTTTGACTTTGTTGGTTCCAGTCGTGTGATAATCTGGAATGTTTGGCCAGGACAGAGGTGAGTCGAAGGATGTAGTTTAAACTCCCTGTGTAGTTATATATTATTATTATTATTATTATCGTGACTATTATGAATAGTACTGTATATTTTGTTAGGCTTCCGCAGGGTTTTTCCTGGCTCAAAATGAGGCAGAGGTGGTATCATCCTGACTATGATGGGTGACTACCGATACCAGGTGTCGGTGCCAATACCAGTCTTATTTGAAGGTATCGGCACTCGCGGCGGTGACCGATACCATTCTCGGCCGCCCTCCTGCAGCCATTTTACAATCAGGGACTAGAAATGAGAAATGATATGAATACAAAGTTGCCATTCATTTTTGCCTTTTTTTTTCCTTTTTTTTTTAAATAACTACAATCATTAAAAAATCATCCACTAGTACATTCTAAATCGTAAATATAATTCAGCGTTGTTGTAAAACACTATTATGTTTATTGTATATACTGTGTTTTTATGACTTTGGCGATGACTGGAGCTCGCCACTTCTGCCTCACAACCAGGAAATGGGCGTGCGCAACGCTTGCTCCAAGATCGGTTTCTCCTTCGGTACATTAAAGTAAAAAAAAAAATTAATAAAAAAAAAGGTGGCAAACACATTAGGTGGAGGTGGCCGCCTCTGAATTTTGAACACAGGAAAAACCCTGCATACAGTAGCTGTGATTGTGTCGTGTACAATTATTATTTTTTGTGTTCCATTACCTGCTTAAACCTTTTCCATTTAGGGCACCGTGGACACGTGAATGGGTTTCGATGTTTAATGTGCTTCCATGCGCACTTTTCTCTTGATTTGCCGTTCGCTGCCATTTTTCATGCGTGGCGCTCATCCTGAGGACGTCGCACTGGCGGCCTAAAAAGCTCTCGTCGGATGATACCTAACAACACACTGCAGCGAACTCGTACACGTAAAATATTGGGAGTTTAAAAAAAACAAACTAAATCGTAGCTAACAGACATCTTTGGTATCCCAGAGGCAGTAGCATGACTTAAAAAAATAAATAAAATCTTAAACAAGTAAATAGCTCACTATAGTTTTCTATAGTAAATAAAGTTTTCCAAAATGTCTAAATATCTGAAGTATTACTTTTACTTATCTTAGTTTTGATTTCAAATAGAAACGGAAGCTGCAAGAGTTGCCAGAGGAAAGCAGCATCTCTTAAAACGTCAACTGAAAATTTTAATTAAATAGTTACCTGAAGTCTACACTTTTTTTTTTATATTGATCTGTTATCGGCCGTATGATTCATGAAAATAGCCCAATGCCGATATTTGTATAATGCTGAAAATTGGCGCCAATAATTATCTAGCCCTAGTAAATAACCAATGAATGAGACCACAAAGAACTATTTTATTGTTTTAGGCCAAAATGACAAAATAAAACAATTAAGGGCTTTGTCATCTTCCCAAAGTCTTCTTCAAAGGTCTTAGAGCTATGAGTGGTGAACTGAATTAAAAAAAGAGACGACTAAGCAGTGTCATCAGAGGATAATTTGCATCGTAATCTCACGCATGGAAATTGCTGAAGACGTTTCCCTCCCTGGCGGAGGCAATCCAAAGTGCATTTTGTCATCTTCTTATGTACTGTGCGTGTGCGTGTTTGTGGTGCAGGAATCCAAGCTTCCGGTGTCTCTGAGGAGCAACCTGGTGGACCTGTTCAGTCAAATCGAGAGGGAGTTTGAGAACCTCTACATCGAAAACCTCGAACGTAAGTCACGCTGTTACACGGTTTCGGCAGCTCACTGAATGACATTCAAAGTTATTCAATGGATTTTGCTGAAAATGTCCAGAGGCATTAAAAAATAAATACAATTGGTGTAAAAGCATTATTTTGAGTATGTACATACAACTTTGTACAAAGGAGTCACTATAGCACAATTTAACAATAATAAATGCAATAAAAATAAACTACAAATTTACAATGAACAAGTTGAATTGCTTCATGTTCCGAAGACCAATTGCTCTGAATTTAAAGAGAGAAATGTAGTGTTTGTCACCAATGTCTAACATGAAACACTAATGAAATCTAGTGAGAGAAAATAACCTCAACTCATATCTATGACTCAATGTTTCAAACTCATCTTAACTGTTTAGTATATATTTTGAACATCAAATAACTTCATGAATTACTTACTATAAAGTTACTGTATGAATGAATTAAAAGATAAAACCACATTTATGTTAACGTGAGTATGAAAAACTTGAAAACATATTTTATTTGTACATTCAGAACAAATATAACGTGTGATTAATTTGCAATGAATCGTGAATTAACTATGGAAATCAGGCAATTAGTTAGGATTAAAAATCTTAATTGACTGACCGCCCTAATTCTGTTTTGAGCTCCAGGCCAAACCCGATCTAATATATAAAAATATGACTTTGGCTGTTTGGAACTTTGTAGTGAGGTGAGCTTCTTGACAAAGCTTTTTAGAGGTCCGCCAATGACGAAACGCATGTTGTGTTTGATGGACAGTTCGCCGAGAGATCGACACGTTGAACGAACGCTTGGCCGCCGACGGGCAGACGGTGGAGGGCGCCGACTTGACCAAAGGCGCGCTGAAAACAAAGAGTGAGTCACAATAGACAACATTTCAATCGCAGCATTTATTTTAGGGGTGAGAATAATTTCAAGTTATGCCGCTCCTTACTTGGAAAGCCGGTACTGGGGGAATTCCATTCGCAATGCAGCAGACACGTACACGTCAAAATTGAGCAATAATGAATTCAATAATATATTTGTGGAGGCTGGGGTCAAGTTGTATTTTACAATTTTAAAAATGTTCACAAGTTCCTTCATGTTAAAGGTTAGATAGCTCTTAATACGAAAAGAAAAATGCACAGAGCTGCCACCAATGTCTTACAAATGCAATTATGCCATCTAGTGGCAGAAAAATCAACACAAATCAATATCACACCGTTTTTTTTTCAGTACATCTTTTTAATTTAAACTCAATTTTATGACATTACTGTATCAATGACTAAAAGATGCAGCCATATTTCTATTAGCTTAACACTTCTTTGCACCTTTATGCTAACAAGATATGAAAACTTAAAATATATATATTTAATTGTACATTTAGGACAGATGTGAAATGTGTGATTAATCGTGAGTTAACTATTGAAGTCAGGCGATTAATTATGATTAAAAAAAATTGTCTGACACCCCTAATTTATTTGCTGTTTTTTTCTTCTTCTTCTTCTTTTAAACGGTGCTTTGTGGTTCACACAGCGAGCCACAGCACCAGTCAGCTGTCCCAGAAACTGAAGACCACCTACAAGGCCTCCACCAGCAAGGTACCACCACCTTTCAACTTTGTGTCTACATCGGGACTCTTTCAGCCAATAGGGGGCACTGAGGAATCTTTTTGGGGCGGGATTTCTGTTTTATGGGAGTCATGCCAAAGCGGCAACTAACGATTATTGTATTTGTAAACATTCTTTCCAAAAAGTGGCTTCAGGCTGTTTGTTGGATGTAAAGAAGCCAAGCCAAGTCAACCCAACTCACACACACACACAAAAAAAAAAAAACGTAACGGCTTGTGCTATATATATTTTTGCAGTAATTGTCCTTTTATACATTAAAAAAAAATACAAATAGACTGAAAAGATTTTGATTTACAATCCAGAGTTGAAATACATATTTATTTTTGTTTTGTTCTATATTTAGGTTTGGAAAAAATGTCTGCTGCTCTTAATTGGTACTCAGTTTTCCTTTTTATAAATTTGGTTTGTATATTGACTGGTAAAATTTCATGATGGGCTTTATACAATATTTTCTCCATCAATTCATTCAATTTGTTATAATACTGTAAATCATTCTATACTAATGAATAAATTAGCAAGATATGGCATAAGAGGTTTGGCATACAAATAGATGAGAAGTTATTTGGATAATAGATGTCAGTACTTACAGTTTAACAATATACAATCAAAACACTTGAAGATTACTCATGGAGTCCCCCAAGGGTCTGTGCTAGGCCCCAAATTATTTACATTTTATATAAATGATGTCTGTTGTGTCTCAAAAATATTCCAAAGTGTCTTATTTGCCAAGACACAACTCTCTACTGTTCAGGAGAGAACCTGAAGCAGCTTCTGACTACCGTGGAGAATAAATTGAACACATTAAAAAAAGGGTTTGACTTGAACAAATTATCATTAAAGTTAGATTAAAAGTTTTTGGTACTAGACAAACCACACAACAGGTCAAAATCATGGTGAATTCAATTGAAATAGAAAGAGTGTATGAAAATACATTTCTTGGAGTAGTTCTTGATGAAAAATGATGTTGGAAGTCACACATGGATAACTTCAAAAGGAAAATGTCCAAAATGATAAGGATACTCTCTAAAGCTAAGGATGTCCTGAATAAGAAATCATTCTACACATGATATTGTTCATTATTATTAACATATCTGACCTATTGTCTGGAAATCTGGCGAAACGCATATAAAACAAATACCCATCCTGTTTTCAAACTGCAAAAAAGAGCCATAAGAATTATAAATCAAATACAATGAAATTCTACAACTTAGTTAGCATAAATAATGTATAAAGTACAAAACAATCTACTCTGCCACAGTACTCAGAAGCTGTTTGAAATGAGAGAGTCTTAATATCATAATTTCAAAAAATCATATTTTTTGTGGGTGGGGGGGGGGGGGCTGCTGGAGAACTGGAACTAATGACTTTTCTATTTATTTAATTGGAGTTTCAGATATAGTACGTGTTTATTTTTGTTGTGAGCATAGTCAGAGACCGAATTGACACTCGCATCACAAGGCCACTTGAGACCTTTTTGGGGTCAGTCGATAAGACAAACTGACCCCTAAAATGATCAAATGAACCCAAAATGGCAGAGCTCCTTAAGTTTTTTTGGGCATGGCTGCTTGCAAATTTTTTTGTGTCGCAACTCATGATCGACGTCCACCAGGTAGCAAACCTCCATCAGTGGCTGAGTTTTTCAGCCATTCTTGTAACGGCAATTGTGAGAGCTAACAAAATGGTGACGTTGAAGGGCATTTGTTTTTTGTTGTTGTTTTGTTTTTTGGCCACGTTGCCATCGTTGCCGGTGCCCGCAACTTCAGCGTGAGCGGCTGGGAGTTTTGGGGTGGAGACTTTTGGGTAACTTGTCCATTTGTTCCTCTCAAACCCGAAACGCCTCGCAACCAACCAGCTCCCCACATGTGCCGCCACGCATGAGCAGCCCAGCAGGGGGCTCCACTCGCCTTCTCCCAGAGGCTTGGTCATTCAAATGTAGGACTTGAATCATATTTATGATTAATTATTCATGATCTTATCTCACTAATCAACAAAATTAAGTTGCTTCTTCCCATGCTGATACAAATTTGAAAACATGACCTGAAGCTAATGTACTTAATAGTGCACATTCCTGAACAGGAAAGTGTGTCCACAACTCTTGACATGAATAATGATGTGCATTCAAGAGCAGGGCACCTTAAAGTTAAAGTACATTTATAGTCATTCATATTCAAGAGCAGTGGTTCTTAACCTGGCCTGTTGCTAGTACGGAACCCCACCAGTTTCCTATGCACATTCGCTAAAACCCTCTTGATCAGAAAATAAAAAATGATTACCCCCCCCCCCCAATTCAAGACATAGTTAGTGTACCTTACTGGTGAACAAAATGAAGATGGAGACTTTTCATGGAATCTGTCAACGAGTCAAGTATCTCTTTATGATGGACACACAATACCAACAGCAGAGGCCCCAGAATTGAACCCTGTGGAACACCATACGATCCGCTATACATGTACAATTCGTCCGACCACTTTCTTTCTTTTTTTGTGTTTTTTTGCATGGCATAGTATGAAGGGATTACAACAGCTTTCAAAAGCGCCCTTTTAGGCCAATAACAAAAAAACTGTCTGGAGCCGCAAAACATTTGTAGATTGTGATGAACCAAACAGTATGTTAGTGTTAGTCTCATGTACTGAGGACCCAAGTGCTAATTAGAGTTTGACTAGAGCACACAAATATGACCGCAGCATCCAATACCTAGAGATTCATTTTCTCTACCTTTTGTTATTTTATTTTATTTTGTTAATTTTTTATACTTTCATGCCTTTCTGGCACTTCTGGCATTTTTGACAATTTTTTGGACATATGGTGATTTTTCCGCCCCCTTCCTTTTTTAGACTCCTTTTTTGTTATTTTTATTTACATTTTTCCTCCCTATTTTGTTATCAATTTTCTGCCATTTTGGGCAATTTTGTGGACATTTCATGGTAATTTTCAGGATTTCTTATTTTGTTTTGGGACATTTTATGGTTACTTTTTGAATATTTTCTTTTCTGCCTTTTAATTAAATTCTCTTGACATCTTTGGCAATTTCACGGACATTTTATGGTAATTTTCCGATTTTGCTTTCCTTTTTTAGACATTTGATGATCTCTTTTTGGACGTTTTTAGGTAATTTAAAACTTTTATCTACGTTTTTGTAATAATTAAAAAAAATGACACTGACATTTTTTAATATTTTATTATTCATCTGTCAGTTAATCATCAATTCATTCAAATAATATTTTTATCTAAAAAAAAAAAAAGTTTTTTACCCCCCCATTCACAGGGGGCCACAGAAGAGGGACTACAGAGCCACAGGTTGCAGACTCCTGGATTACAATAATAATACAAAAATCCGACGATGTACCATCACAACAGTCAAGTCGAATACTAAGCGCATCCAATTCCCCTGCAGCACAAACAGCCCAAGCAATGTAGCGTGATCACCTGCGGCCAACAATGGTGGCGCATCGTCATCATGAATCGTTTCATCGAGTCGCGGGTGTGTCTTGACCTCCGCCGAACCCCTGCGGTTCAACCAAACCCAGGTTAAGAACCACACGTCTAATCAAAGTCCTCTATATTAGTCTGAAGTGCCATAGATGTGCTAATCGATTGAAAGCTATTCTTGGAGCATCCTTTTTGCTTTCATCAGCAACTCGCCGCCTTCTTTTACTGTAACGCATTATTTTGTTATTCCATTTGCTCTTTCTCACGTCCATCCAGCACAGCCTCAACTCAACAATCATATTTACAATTTTGCGTTTGTGGGCACACACGATGTACATGTGTAAATGTAAGTGACTGTAAGCGTGTGTCTTTGTTTCAGTTGGAACTTATTTAGTGGCCTGTTTCCAAAGCCAGTCCAGAGTCCAGTTTGCATCATTCCCATCTTTAAAGTAAACACCGCCAGTATTCCTAATAATGATAATAATGATTTTGCCATGACTGACAGTGATCGCTACAAAATGTGACCTTTTTTTTTTTTTGCCCCTTTTGCTTTGTTCGTTCAAGTCCATTTCAGTTTCTCTTCGAAGATTTTTTTTAATGATTAACGTGAAGACGCACATGCTCATAATCAGATGATCCTCATTGTAACCTTGAACGATGAATTCCTCGATAATGCTGCCGCTTTAGCGCTGGCTCTACAAGATCCCCGCTGCCCTCACTTCCTCCCGTCCGCTTCCTCCTCGCAGGGTTCCGATGCAGGTCTGCACACCGCCGGAGTGAGGACAATTACTACTTTTGAGAGACATTTCACCCAACAATAAAATCTGACAAAAACAATTCAGATCAAATACGTCATACTCACTACTCAGCAGAGATACTTCTTAATAGGGGTGTCAGGTGATTCATTTTTTTAATCGGAATTAATCACATCACTTCAATAGTTAACTCACAATTAATTGCAAATGTTATATCTGTTCTAAATGTACAAATAAATATGTTTTCATACTCTTAACATAAAAGTGAGAAAAAAATATTAATAAATATATGGCTGCATCTTTTAAGTCACTGATACTAGTTCAAATTAAAAAGATGTACTGTAAAAAAACGAGTGTGATATTGATTTGTGTCGGTCATTTTTCTGCCACTAGGTGGGATAATTGCATTTGTAAGACGTTGGTGACAGATCAGTGCATTTTTTATTTCCTATTAAGAGCTATCTCATCTTTAACATTAAGTAAATTCTGCACATTTTTAAAATTGTAAAATACAACTTGACCCCAGCCTCCACAAATCTATGTGTTATTCTTACATTTATTACCGCTAGATTTTGATGTAGACGTTGCGACTGTAATTCCCCCAGTGCAGACTTTCCAAGTAAGCGGGCAGTCATGAATTGCGCAGAAAAAAAATTTGGGGCGTTAAAGGAACTTTAAATTAACTCAAAATGAACACACTCATTTTGACACCCCTACTTATTAATAGTTATTAAGTGTTACAGATGTTTTGCTAGCCAACTTGGCTTTCTCTGACCAACCAATCAGAGGACGGAAAATGAATTGAACATCTGATTTGTTGGAAGTAGCAATTGCATTGTTGATATAGTTGATGTTACCTGGGCCAGCAATACTGATTGTGAAGCACCTGGCGCAGATTAGATTAGATTAGATGAGATGAACATGGCAACACATGGGGGCTGAAATCTGATTGGAGAACACAATCGAGCACACGCGTATCAGAAAGCGGTGCCATTGAGAGAAACACCAGCAATTGAACAGACTATTCGGGGGCATGAATTAATGCAATTTCATGGACCAAATCCAAAGCAATACAGTACTTCCCATTGGAAATAATGTGCAGGGGGAAAAAAGGAAATCATGTGCAGTAAATCCAATTAATACAGACACCGGGTCAATTTTATATACCGAATAAATAGTTTTACATACACAATACAGTATGAAATGAATATCAGTGACTAATGAAGTGGATGAATTTGGTTGAAGACTCCAGATTCCCAACTCAAGGCAATAACAAGTCGCCTGAACTGCTCGGCAACAGTTGCGCAATTTTTGTCTTATTTAGAAGTAGCGTTCAAACGATTTTGTGCATTTTTAGTGAGGTGAGTTTTTGTCCCCCAAAATATGTTGGAAATTAGGCCATACAAAAAGACCAAGTTTATATTCAACAATTCTACATCTGCCCAATGAAGTTGAACAATGCCTACCAGTCCAGTCCAGGAGTGTGTGCGGACCTGAGTTGGAACCCTGCGGAACCCCCATGTCCTCTCATAGTCAACTATGGGTTTGCTCCTCAGATTGTGTCCAGTTTCAAACCCACCACATCCAGAGCCGTATGCCAGCTGCTCCGAGAGTATGCGGGCCACCGGGACGGCATCTGGGACCTGAGCGTGACCCGGGTCCAGCCCACCTTGCTCGGGACTGCGTCTGCAGGTAACGAGTACCCTCGGTTCGCTACCTTGCATTTTTTTTTTTTCGTTTGTGACTCAATCTGAGTTGAAGGTTGTTGTAATTGTCTCTGTATGGAATTTTGATTTCATAGTTGTACATTTATTCCTTTATTTTCAAGTAAGATTATTTGCCCCTGTGTTATCTGGACATGTAAGATGAGTATGAAATGCTATTAAAGCATTTTCGGATTATGTTTTTTTTTAGTATGGTTTAAGACGGTAATAGATGGTGGCCAGCGATTTGGCCGACAGAATTAGAAAACAATTCTTCTTAAAAAAAGAAGCTTCAGGCAGTTTTTTTTTTTTAACACTTCCAGTTGAAGATTACTGTCAAATTAAACAAAGATCATCTTGAATTCATTAGCCTAATGCTAATGGCTAGCGGTCTATGTGGCAGTATTAAAGCCCTTTAAGCAATTGAGGGTGTCCAAATTAGCGCGTTAATATTGAGTAATTTAAAGTTCCTTTAACGCCACACATTTTTTCAACGCTCGATTTACGACCGCCTCTTATTTGAAAATCCTGAACTGGGGGAATTCCAGTCGCACACAAACGCCATAGACACTTTTATGTCAACATAGTATGACAAATTAGAAAAAATATATTTTATTGTACATTTAGAAAAGATGACTGATACATCTCGTTAGAACACAAACAAGCATTGCCTTGTGCTATTTATATATCGTCAGTAATTGAGCTTTCATCCATTAAAAAATCAAATAAAATACGACGGAGATTATTTAGTTTTATGATCCAGATTGTTCCACAAACTGGCACCTTGAGTTGAAATACGTCGTTCTTTTTCTTTTGTTCTGTATTTAGGTTGCGAAAAAATATCTGTTCCTCTTTATTTGTACTCACTTTCCTTTGTTAATTTTTTTAAATTTGATTTGCATGTTAATTTGTAAAATTCCATGATGGGCTTTATACATTATTTTAAGGCGGTTAAATTCCATTAATTCATTGAATTTTAAAGTTTTTAGTTGTATAAATATTGGATTAGTGTGGTCTCTGTATCCACAACCGAAAACGACACTATATATAATATTTAATATTAAAAGTATAATATTTTATATAACACGATAATATTGATCCCAGTTGACCAAGGAGCAGCACAAAGTCCAATGAATTGTAGCAAAAAAAAAATTTTTTTTTTAAATTTGTTTGTTTTTGGAACGTCCAAAATATTTTGCACATTACAAACACTTGTGTTGTTTTTTGGGGGGATTTCTATTCATTTCATTGGAGAATGATGATTTGAGATTCAACTGTTTTGTGTTCCAAGTGGATGGTCCTGGAACAAATTCAACTTGTATCTAAAGGCACCACTGTCCTGTATTGATAGTAATAGTATTGAATGGATGGATAAATGTATCAGAAGAAAGACAATATTTTTATTGTGTTTCTTCTGAAAATCTGAATCTTGAGGTCTAAGTTTTGCTTTTGTTTGTTTTGTGTTAGACCACACGGCCATGTTGTGGAGCATTGAGACGGGCAAATGTCTCCTCAAATATCTGGGACACCAAGGCTCAGGTAATACCAAGGCGGTCCTTTCGCTCCCAAATGCGCACTTTGAAGAAACCATTCATCAATTTCTTGTTCTGTGTCTGCTTTCCCTCAGTCAACTCCATCAAATTTCATCCCACGGAGCAGATGGCGCTAACAGGTAGCCGCTATTTCGGACATAAATGACCACAACGCTATTGAAATGTGATTTCAAACGTCACCGGGAACACAAACGTGGATGAAACAAATTTGATTGATTAAGCAGTAGAATAAACAGACGCACGGAATTCCATCTGTAAATCGTTCACAAAGTGCCGTTGAATTGATTTGATGCTCCTCAAGCCTCCGGCGACCAGACGGCTCACGTGTGGAGGTTCCTGGTGCAGCTGCCCACGCCGCAGCCCGTCGCCGACGTCACCGTAAGCATTCGTGTTGTACTTATATTAGTGCTGCCACTAGCAAATATTTTTAGAATCGATTCATCTATCGATTATTCAATCGATTAATTGACTAATCGGATTCATTTTAATTTTGCCTTAAATTGTGTAACAAAAACATGTTTTCCCTGATGACTGTTTATTAACCAGTGATTATTGTTTTTGGTACTTAAAAAAAAAAAGGGGGGGGGAGGGGTTAATGTACTATGTAAAAGTAAAAACAGATGTTTGCAAATGTCTTATTTTGATTAAACACAGAAGATAATTGGTTTTCTTTCATGAAGGATTACAGAAATGGATGAACAAATACTGTTGATATGCTGAAATCGGAGGATTTGGACAATTTTGAATAAAAAAATCGATTACTCGATTATTAAAATAGTTGTTGATTTGTTTGATAATAAATTACTTGTCAATTAAGCTCTAATTTATATTAGGAAAACAATGTCATTGAAATTGTAAACAGTTTTTATATGCCGCAGCCACTGGTTAATTAGAGTTTGACCTTTTGCGACTGTGCGAGGCAGTGACGGATCTGTTACCCAAACCCACCTTCAACATTTCAGCAGCCGCCCTTGGAGGACGACGTCGATTTCTCCGACAAGGACGAGGCGGACACGGAGGCGGACGGCTCCAACGAGTGCCCGTCGGTGCGCGTGGCCAGCACCACCCTGCGCAGCCACCAGGGCGTGGTGATCGCCGCCGACTGGCTGGTTGGCGGCAAGCAGGTGGTGACGGCGTCCTGGGACCGGGCCGCCAACCTCTACGACGTGGAGACGTCGGAGCTGGTGCACTCGCTCACCGGTACGACCGGCGGCGAATCACGTCGATGAGAAGGCGCGTGTGACGCCGGGCGTGTGTGCGCGCAGGTCACGACCAGGAGCTGACGCACTGCTGCACTCACCCCACCCAGCGACTGGTCGTCACCTCGTCCAGGGACACCACCTTCAGGCTGTGGGACTTCCGAGACCCGTCCATCCACTCTGTCAATGTCTTCCAAGGACACACAGAGTACGTCCTCGCACACACACACATACGCGTACTGTCTGTTTCTGTTCAGAACATTTAATAATCAACAAACCAGGAAGTAAGACAAGAGATTTCGGCTACGTTCGCATTGCAGGTCTTAATGCTCAAGTCCAATTTTTTTGCTGAGTAAGCGGTCACATGACCTATTAATTGCGACCTCATTCTGTCTGCTGTGTGGACGTTATGCCACACCAAAATGACCCGCATGCGTCACTCATGATAGATGGATGGATACTTTCTATACAGTACATACATTTAAAAAAACAAAAACATCATCCATCCATCCATCATCAATTCATGATCTGAACCACTTTTCCTCACAGTACATTCCATTTTTACACAGTACAAAAACAAAAAAAAATGTGCTTAACTGTACATAGATGGTGGAGGAGTTATTGAGTTGATTGAGGTTGAAGTGGAATGCGTTACGTTTTGGGTGTCACCGTCTCAGGAAGCTGTGCTTTCTGACTGGCCATGAAGTGTACATGAATTGAGATTCAAGATGGCGACCGCCGAGTCAGATTGAATTGATTCAACAAATTAATTCTGGACAAAATATGAACTCTTTACTGCTGAAAAAGGCTCAATGAGTCAAGTATCGCCTTCATATGGGTGTTCAACAAGGTTCCGTCCTCAGCACTCGTCGTTTTTTTTTCAACATTTTACAATTTTGTTTAATTATTGTTTTTAATCCAACCATGGAAGGCATAGAACATCGACTGCTATTATTAAAGACTTGAATGCTTTTTTTTGGAATGTGGAATCGTGTGTGTCACTTGTATGCTGTTTGCCCGCCTCCTCCTCGCCGCAGCACGGTGACATCAGCCGTGTTCACGGTGGGCGACAACGTGGTGTCGGGCAGCGACGACCGCACCGTCAAAGTGTGGGACCTGAAGAACATGCGCTCGCCCATCGCCACCATCCGCACCGACTCGGCCGTTAACAGGTGCCAACTTCTTCTTCACCATTTCCAACAATAGCAAATATTGCATCATGGAAATGGGCTGGTCTCCACGTGACATTGACTCGCGAGACCAGTCCAGGATGGAAACGGTGTCGTTCCTATTGTCAATGCCGTGTGTGTGTGCGTGTAGGATCAGCGTGTCAGCGAGTCAGAGGATCATCGCTCTCCCTCACGACAATCGGCAGGTGCGACTCTTCGACATGTCCGGCGTGCGCTTGGCCAGGCTGCCGCGCAGCAACAGACAGGTCAGAATGATTGACAGACCAACAGTTGATGTCAACGCACGTTGAGCGCGGGAAGTTAAAGGGAAGTCCACCACCACTTGTCTGCTGCACTCGGGCTTTCTACCTTCCAACATTCAATTTGCTGGAATTTTGTCCGTTTTATTTTATTTATTTATTTTTTTTTTTTTTTCTGCAGAGCTCAGTATTGTTCATTCGGTAATTTTACTGATTTGACATGTCATCATCATTGCTCTCCTTTATTTTTATTTTTTATTTTATATATATATATATTTTATTATTATTTTTTTTGTATTTTTTGGGGGGGGATGTGCGTGCGTGCGTGCATTCACTGCCATTGTCGGCTACAGACGTCAAAAATTCATTTGAACTATTTCTATTAGTTTAAAATTTTCCCCCCACTTTTGTTAAGATCATGAAAACTTAGATTTTTTTTTTTATTGTAAATTAAGAACAGATGTAAACTTTGTGATTAATGGTGAGTTAACTAGTGAAGTCATGGGAATAATTACAATTAAAAATTTTAATCGCCTGACGCCCCAAATTTTTAATAATCTTTTCTTTTTTTTCTAATTGCATCAGGTGATTAACATTATAATAATATATGTATATATATATAACCAATCACATGACTTTAATAGTTAGGTTTTCATACTCTTGTTAACAAAAGTGGAAAAAATGTTAAACTAATAGAAATGGTTCAAATGAATTTCTGACGTCTATAACCGTCAACGGCAGTGAATGAGTTAAAAAAATAAATAAAAAAAATCTCATACCGTTTCCCTAAACCGAACACTTCCAGCCAGTCGTGAGGCCGTCAGGAAACCCGACAAAGAAAAGAAAGGAAAGTGAAAGTGATTTTGTCCGTTTTTGAAGGACCTCCATCTATTATATATATCATTTTAAGTGTAGAATATGAATATCTCAATTTTCGATTTTTTTTTGCCACATGAGGACCCTTTTGCCAGAGCCGGTCACACGCACACACACAGTTGTTTTTATCGCCATTTAAATTTATTTTTTGTAATTTTTAAATGATATTTTTATATCCGTGTTTATTTTCACCTTTTCTTCTAATTGAGTCCGTTTTGCTCCCCCATCTCTACGTGTGTTGCTGCACAGTTTGAGTTGGAATCTCAGTTGCTTTCAGGATTGTGGAGGTTGTTGACGTGGAGTCACTCGTACCCGCAGACGCCAGCGAACATTGCGCGTGTGCGTGTGTGTCCTCCAGGGCCACCGCCGCATGGTGTGCTGCTCGGCGTGGTGCGAGGACAACGCCTCGTGCAACTTGTTCACGTGCGGCTTCGACCGGCAGGCCATCGGCTGGAACATCAACATCCCGGCCTTGCTCCTGGAGAAGTGACCCCCGACCCCGACCATGCCGCCAGACACCCTGCCGTGGCTTGTCTTGTCCACGCGTCACGTGAGTTTTCATGCGTCCGTCAAAAGAGTCCGAAATGGAACAGCTCGGCTTTTTGCGAGTGTGCGCGCGTGTGTTCAAATGAGCTCTTTATCGAAACATGTGCCAGTGATGAAAAAACAAGCACAACACGCGCGTCAATGCACAAAAGTCTCAAAACGCCAGCATTAGTTTGCTTTTATTGTAGTTAACAACAATGACAATTATTATTTCCTAAACGCTGCTTTTTGTCCCCCCCATCATCTTATCAGATTCTTACAACTGAGTGTGAAACTGAGTACTTCCTCTCCCATTTGGCTTGTGGGTCCTTGAGACTTTTCAATCAAATTTCATGTTGATGGTCGGGATGTAACGCTATCCAAACATCATGATGCAATATTATCACGTTAGAAGCTCATGATACGATAATGATCACGATATTGTGGGGAGGTTGATGATTTTTAACAATATTGTTGAAAAAAAAAAAAAAGCACAATATTGTGCTTTTGTACATGGCAGCAATGCATACAAAGCACCTACAATCGCTAATAAGACTTACGACGAGGCACTTTCCTGCTAATGCACGCACACATTGAATTCCTCCACATGTTGACTCGGTTTGCACGCATGTTACGTTCCCCTTCCTCTGACGATTAGTGTTGATTTTAAACATAGAAGTGCCAAAACATCCCTAATGAAAATTAAACGGCACTGAAAAAAGTAGCCACCAGAGGGTGCTAGAACTGCACAAATGGAAATCAACCTGCCTTTTTTAACATCGTGACATGATGTTGGCGATATTGTGGCCGTTTTAATATTGCGATATCACGATATTGCCGTTATCGTTACATCCCTAGTTGATGGGTGAAACCGCTGCGAGTGGTTCATTTTTTCCAGATTTGAATAGCGGCGTGACAGAGTGTGAGGTGGCTGCGTCAAACCTCTTGTTCAATTCTGGGCACAGGTTCCAGAGACTTTTTTTTGTTTGTCCGTTTATGTTTGACATTGTCACCCAACTTCGTGTCAATCGCTGAAACTGGCATCGGCGACCGGTAAAGCCAAATGGCCGCTTCAAACCAATATGGCTGCCGCCTTTTTCATTTCGAGCATGGGTCCTTGAGACTTTTTGGTGCATCCATTTATGATAGGCATGTCCACCCAATTTGGTGTTGATCGTTGAGATTGGTGTGATTATTATTTTGAATCTCTCCAGCCCCATTTACTTTGTTTGGGACCCTTAAATCCCAACATTTTCACCAGGATGAACACGCTTGCAAAAATGTCTCTTGGCCCTCAATTACTTTTTTTTATTCTGAAAAATATGAGCAAAAAAAGCTCAACTAAATTATACCAAATCTCTATACCAAAAGTGACGATTGTAAATAAGCCCAAATAAGCTTTTATGTTGTTTTGTTGGTGTGTTTTTTTGCCCCAGGTGTCAAAAAAGAAGTCATTGTTGCACCATGTGTTTTACTTCTTTAGGAACTCGCGAGATACCAGACAGTGTTCTTCCGATTGTCACGTTTGTGTTAGTAGCGATTGGGCCGCCCCCTACTGGTGTGGAGTGTCATGTGAAAATAGTCTCTGGTGCTGGAAAGACATTTTTAAAAGAATTTATGTATGCGTGTGTGTGTGTGTGTGTGCGTTTTAAATAGGGCTGCGCAATATATCGAAAAAATATTGCTATCCTGATTTTGGCTCATGCAATATGCATGTCGCAAATACATGCAATAGGTTTCATATGGAATTTGATGCTTTTATCTGAATTTGACCAGTCAGATGTTAACTAAAATGTTAATAGTTGAACAATACCGAGAGGTAATTACAATGAACTAAGAATTCGTTGAGTTTGCTTCTTTTGCTGCATGAAAACAATTTTTTTTTCATTAGATAATAAAAATGTTATTTCTTTTACATGTTAAATATCGCAATATGGACATTGCTATATTCAGCGGCTGCTGTATATCGCATGTTTTTCTCATATCGTGCAGCCCTAGTTTGAAATGTCACACACTTAATTGCTTTGTGTGGGGAAACGCCCTAACAACGAGAACAAAGTGTATAAAAAAAGTGTAAAAAGTCTTCAATGTGACACTTAGTGAGCACAACTTGTTTTTTTTTTTTGGGAGGACTTCAAGTGTCAAAATGAAATCAACCAATCAAATCTACCATGAGATAACTAATTAGCAAATGAAACGCTGTTATTAAATGTTTTATTAGAATACCAATTTGTTTGATGTAGAAAATGATTAAACTATTAAATAATCAAATTCTGAAATAGTTGTTTTAGTCCTCCATGTCTGTTTGTATATATAATTTTATTTTGTGTTTATCAGATCAAAATCGCTATTTGACATTTGATCAAAAATGGAAAACTTGTCACTTCATGAAATTGCTCTGGTTTATTTATCGCTATGCTGTTATTTTATAGCCTTGATTTGTCCTCAAACATTTTAAAAAGGAGACAACGAGCAGTCATCTGGTTTGATGTCAACGCTGTCACGTTGCAGTTTGCATTCTTGCAGTCTTTCATTGAAAGAAAAACGAAAAACAAAAGCTCCGGCACGCTGGCCAACGCGAGCATAACATGTTCGAGCCATTCAATTGTTACCGTTAAGCGTGCTTTTTGTTATCAATGTAACAATGTCACACGTTAATCAAAATAAAAGTAGTTGACTGACGCTTGCTCCTTTTTCTATTCTCTTTCTTCCTTCTCCCCCTGCTGGACACTTAGCAACACAACACACTTCATCTGTAATCATTTGCTGACTGTTCACGAAATCGTTTTGACATGTAGATGACATACATCATTGATCACCAATTTGACATCATTTGCAAACACATTTAACCCCTGGGCGTTATTTTTATTTTGAAATGGCTTGGTCAGAACCAACAAAAAGCCCAAAAATGGTCAAATAACGCCCAGGGCTTAAGGTGAGAATTGAAGTGAATGCTGTAGTACATCCTTTCCTCCTCAAGATGTCGCTGTCGCTTTGTGACGAAACCATGCGCTTTATTCACTAACGTAACAATTATATTAGAGGAAAAAAAACAGTCACATCAAAGTAAAAGGTAGGTGAAAAAAACATTTTTTTTGAAAGAACAAAAGTTGTTTAACTTTCTTTTAGTCGACATCACATTTTCATGCCATTCAAAAGTCCTCTGAGGAAAAAAACAAACTCTTTCATTTAAAAGTTAATTCTGTTAAAATTTCTACCATGTTTTTGGCATGTGGGAAGAGGGGAAAAAAACCGCAAACACGGGTTGAGACAATGCAAACAACGCAATTCGAACCTCAAACATGCTCATCACTTCTACTTATTTCCATGATAACGACACGCATACAGTATATATATTTTTATTTACACTCTTTCGTCGTCGTGGTCTTGATGACTTTGCGTGAGTTTCCTGCTCCACGCCCCGAGCCCCGCGTCACGCAGCGCGCCCCCAAAGTGCTGCGTGGCCTTCTGATACGGGCCGGCCGCTCGCTTCCAAGCGACGTGCGTCCTCAGCGTGTCCTCTGGCGTCCAATCGTTGAGCTGAGGGACGAAGCACAAGGCAGTTCAGCACCTGCTTTTGGACTTGTGGCCACTAGGGGGCTGTATAGATTGAAGGTGGGATGGGGACGGGTGGCAGGGCCTGCAGGCTGTCCACAATAAATATACATAGAACTAAAATAATTCAAAAGATATTCTAATAAAGCAATGTCTATATGCTTTTCATTTCCATACCTTTTTATAGTTTTCTGTTATATCGTGTCAATGATAATCGCTTAATTAGTTTTGAAACCAAAAAAATTGCAAGTTCATTTTTGACGTAAATGGTGAATGCTTTTTAGTTTGACGTTGAATGCGTGGGATTAAATCAATTATTTTCTTCCCACTCCTTTTCAGGTTTCAACATTTAATATGTACGTTTCTTTACGTCTTTGTTATTGATGTCAATTGGGAGATGTTGTCTGAAATAAACACACGGAGACGAAAAAAGATTAGACTTAGAGAATAGACGATATTGTTTTAGGTTTAAAACTATGGGTGTCAAAATGAGTGCGTTTCCTTTAACACCACAAATTTGAATGCTCGATTAAACCCTTAATGGAAAACCTGAAATGGGGGAATTCCATTCGCAACGTAGCAGACACGTCCGCGTCAAAATTGAGCTGCATACATTTGTGGAGACTGGGATCAAGTACAGCTCTTAATATGAAAAGAAAATGCACTGAGCTGTCACCAATGTCTTACAAATGCAATTATGCCATCTAGTGGCATAAAAATGACCTCAACACAAAACAATCTCACACATTTTTTACAGTACATCTTTTTAATTTTAAGTTACTGAATTTCATGAATTATTGTGAAATTACTGTATCGATGATTACAAGATGCAGCCATATTTCTATTAGTTTAACATTTTTTTCCACTTATGTTAACAAGAGTATGAAAACTAGTATTTTACTGTGCATCTTATTGTACATTTAGAACAGATATAAAATTTGCTGCAGAAGTCATGCGATTAAAAATTGTAATTGCCTGACACACCTAAAATGAATGAATAAATAAATATATAAATAAGAGATGCCGCATGAATTAGGTTGCTCTAAGAGCGGAATTAATTAATAGTGACTCAAGAGGAATGCCTGCACTAACCTCACACACCTCTAGGGGCACCACGCCTGTTTTGGGATTATTTTATACAGCAAACTGGTTCAAATAAAAACACACTTGGAGTTAAAAATAATAAAAAATATTGTACATTTCATTGTACATTTAGAACAAACAAAAATTTGCGATTAATCGTGAGTTTACGATTGATGTCATGCGATTAATTACAATTAAAAATGTCTGACACCACTAGTTAAAACAATTACATCCAAGCGTGTGCTTCATTTTGCACGTAGAAACATTTTGTAAATCAGGGCCAAAGTTTCCAGGTGTGTTTTCAGCATGTCCGGCGGCCAGCGCACTTGCACGTACCCGCCTGTGCAGTCGCTGCCAGCGGGCGAAAAAACAACGGCCGCTGAGTCGGGACCGGGTCCCGCAGTGGCGCCGCAACCCCGACGCGGTGCTGAGCTCCTCCGTGTCGCCGTCGCCCCAACTCCAGTTGACGCTGACGCGCGATGAATTCCCGCGTGCGCGCCGCTCGCCCCTTCCGAGACCTGCGGCAAACATTGACTTTACCACACAGTTCACAAACTACAAAATTGGAATCGTTAAAGGGGAAGACAACCCCCAATTTTATTTTTTTTTGGACAATAATATGTTCTATGCAGCCCCACTAGTCTTAATACGATATTCTGGTTAACATTGCGTTAGTGGAATACGAGTTAAGCAGCATAATGCAGACGTTTTTATCCATCTCAGGGGGCGGCCATTTTGCCACCTGCTGTCGACTGACGATGACATCACAGTTGCTTAGGCAGCAACCAATCACAGCTCACCTGTTTTCTAAAGTTGAGCTGTGATTGGTTGTTGCCTGAGCAACTGTGATGTCATCTTCAATTGACAGCAAGTGGCAAAATGGCCGCCCCCTGAGATGGATAAAAATGGCGGCATTCTGGCAAATATTAATTAATGTCATGTTTAGACTAGTGAGGTCACAAGTAACATATTTTATTGTCAAGAAATGTCGACGGTTTTTAAAGAAAGTCAATCTTCACTTTTCCATGTTATCCCTGATTGGGAAAACCCCAGCATATTTGAGGTCTCTGCTCACCATGCACACCACCACCCACACTCAATCCAAGCATTTTTATGAACCTGTTTGTTTCCCCAAAGTCTGCGCTATTTTTACTTCATCTTCTTGTCAATTTTCTGCCCCAAACAAATTAAGATTAAAATAAGATAAATTGAGCTAACTCCATGAAAAAAAAAATTGTATACGAGTTAGTCGGTTTGTGTTTTTGCCAATCAACTTTTCCTCGCGTGAAGTAGCAAATACTGGTACGATTAAGGCACTTTAATGCCTTTCTTAAGTGGGCAAGGAGAGACACAGTCCCTCTGAGCAATTTATTAGTTTCACTTCTAGAGGTCAAAGTGCGCACACGCGAGCATCGGCAGTTGTCGTCGGTAGGGGGCGGCGTGGCGTTTATTGGGGGCGAGGCGGCGAGCCAGGACGCGGCGCAGGTGGCCCGTGTGGCTCAACGTCGCCACCGTCAGGCTCTGAAGGTAAACGGGCTCCACCAGGTGAGACAGCAGCGCCCCCTGCAGGCCCACTGCGCACCACCTGTCGCGCAAACACACGCAATTGATGAGGAAATACGGATTCAAAATCCCAAAATAAGGCAACAAAATAATTGAAGTCTCAGACTAGTCCACGTCTGAAGACTAACTTTAAGACTCCAAGACTAATATTCAGTACATATAACACAAGTCTAAGTCCAGGTAGACCACTCACAGGGTAGTTCGAATTCAGGCCTAAGCCTCACTGTAATAGCAGTCTTAAGACTGTCTAAGACGATCTGATGTCAATTTGAAGTCATCGCAGTCCGTCACTAATCAAATTGGAAGTCTCGTCTCGGTCTACATTAAGTCTGGTCTATAATTGTGATGACTCACTTGGCCATTTTGTCAGTGCAGGACATGCTGACTTGAGGTTTGCCCGGCGACAGGCTTGCCCTCTTCTGATGGGGGCTTTCGATCGGGGTCTTGTGCGCTTTGACGGGCAACGTTCCCTGGCCGCCGACCACCTTCGTCCTCAGGCCGCTCCGCAACGTGTTCGTCTTCGTGGAGGCTGGCGACACACAAACACAAGGTCACTTCCGTCCGGGACTTAGATCTGGAACCCTCTTAAACATGATGAGACTATCCTTGGAACGAGTCTTCTATTTCTCTTAAACGGGTCTTCGACTGCTCTTGATGACTTTGAGACTTGAAGACTTAATCCAACACTCAATGAAATGACTTTTCAATGTAGTTTTGGATTTCGATGTGTCGGATGTAGACTACTGTAAATCTCAGATTGACCCCGTGGCCTATTCTTGTTCTTTGGTGTAGTTACAGTAATCCTAGGCCTACTTACTACTTTTGAACCTGGACTACTGTAGTCATCCACTTGCTGAGAATACTTAGCTACAACAATTTCAGATTTAGTTGCGACTACTCTAGTCCGAGACTAACGTGAGATTACGCTCATTGATTTAGTCTTGGCCTTTTTTTACAGTACTGTAATATTAGATTGACTACTTTTAGACCTTAACTACTGCAGTCCTACACGTTATTCTGAGACTTCAGCTTGGACTAGTCCTGGATGTAGATTTCGTCTGAGTTGGACTTAGTTAGGCCTGACTAAGAGTCTCACGTGAGGCCTGGTTTTCGTATGGACAGTTGAGTCTGGCATCTCCGCATGGCGACGAGGTGACAAACATGTGGAGTCCAACGTGGTCTCGCAGCCTGAAGACCCTTCGGCAACCGGCCGCTGGTTCAAAGATGGACACCGACCCAACGTCAGTCTCGTCTGGAGGACTTTGGGAAAGTTTTTGCTGTTACATACACTCTTGGATTGAGATCAGTTTTAGGACTACTTGAATTGTACTTTTTGTCTTTACTTTTTAGACTCATTTTTGTCCTACTTTGAATTAATCTTGGATTTAATCTTGGTCTTTTACTCTTAGATTTAACAATTCTAAGTAGTTATAAAAACACTTTAAACACAAGACTATTAGACTTAGTTGAACTAGTCTTGACTTGATAATACTGAAGTCAAATACTTTACCAGAGTACATTGAAATTTGGTCTTGGACTTAGTTGGAGTAGTCTTAGAATTAGTGACACAACTATTCTTGGACTTAGTTTGATGACACTTAGACATGGATTTAGAGTCTAGACCAGTCATATACCGACTTGTTTTTACTCGCTATATAAATGAAGTACCATTTACAGTACCTACTTGTGGGTTTATAATATTGTAGTCTTAGACTTGGTTGAACTACTCTTAAACTTAAACCAGTCCTAGACGTAGGCTGCTGCAGCCCCGGGCGCACGTGCACTCGTCCTAAAAACTGTCACATCTTCATTTTCATTTTCATTTTCATGCTGGGGCAAGTCTAGTTAACCGCGTGTGAGAATTTGGTGGGCCCTGCTGCGTTCCGTCGAACCGAGGGACATTTGACCTGCCCCCGCACACCTTGGACTTAGGCTAGTCTTAGTCTAAACTGTAAATGCTACTTCATTTATACGGCATTTTTCCACCCAACGAAGCCCACAAACTGTTTTATATTTTTGTGTACTCATTCAGCAGCTGCTGACGCAGCATCAGTAGCCTGGGATTGAACCGACAACCTCAGGATTGCGAAACGACCACTTTACCAATGAGCCACGCCACCCCCAACTATGACTAATCATGGACTTCAACAACTTTTAATTAAACTATTCTGATACTAGTCTTAGACTCAGGGTGATTATACTTTTAGGCTAGTGATGGACTTCGACTAGTTTTAGTCAATTACATTTCCCTTAGACGAGTCTATACTTAGACAGCTGCAGTCTGAGACACGTTTTGACTACTCATACAATTAGACTAATCAGTGACTTCTTCTGAACTAGAATGTAAATCACAATAGAATCGAATGCCTTTATTGTCATTGTAAATTTGTAACTTGTTCAACTAGTCTTCGACATGGTTTGCCAAGTCTTGGTCTTAGACTAGGGTAGTTGAGTCGTGAGTCAACCTTGGGCTGAATCATTTTACCGTATCAGGAGCATCTCCAGCTGAGCGTACAAGAAGCGCAACAGCGCCCTCCTGCACACAACCTCAGCATGACAGTCGCGCAGCGCGCTGTCGTCGCCACAGGTGGCATCCCGGTCCAAACACTTGGTCCCCGTTGCCATGGAAATCACCTCAGCTGAGCTCAGCTCAAATCCTGGAAGCAAATGAGTCCAATTCTTCATCTGAAGTAACGAGAGCGACTTCTTGTCCTCGTTAACCGTGACAACCTATCGTCATGATGATGGCGGCCATGTTGTGTGTGGCGAGGCTTTGGTCCCTTAGCTGCCGGCATTTTTGGCTCGCTATCTGAAAGATGGATTCTGCGAAGAACTGCAAAGGACAGCAAACAAGTCCACAGCAAATAATAATAAACAACAGATGTTTACTTGATTCCAGCAAATGAATGAACGAGTTCTTGTGGTGACGGTGAAACAATTATCTTTGGGATTATGATGTCGTCACGGTGTCTTGGTGGGCTGCCCATCCACCGCCGTTGCTAATCTTTGCTAATGATTAGCGCTATTGCTAATGTGCGCTAATGTGTCACGCCGCTTGACTGACAGCTCATGCTCTAAAATCACTTGGATGTTCCTCTGTCATTATGACAATCATTAATATGTGCGGGAAGGATGAAGGAAAGGACGGAAGGAGAAAAAGAAGACTGCAACTGAAGGAACAAGGACGGAATGCTAAAAAGAGAAGAAAGGGCTGAGAGAAGATAAAGAGTGAAGGAACCAGGACAGAAAAACCGAAGGAAATACAGACGGAAGAAGTAAGGAAGGCTGGAGAGAAGAAGGCAGCAGTTGAAGGAAGGAGTAGGGAAGAGAGAAGGAAGGAAGGTCAACGGAGACAGGAAAGAGCAGGAAGACAAGTGAAGGCAATAGGACAAAAGGAGGGAGGGGACAGAAGAAGGGATGAGGATGGAAGAACAAAAGAGAGAAAGAAAAGACGGGAGAAGAAGGCAGAATCAAGCCAGATCGAGTTGTCCGCGATCCTGCGATCTTCACTTCACTTGCGGTCTGAACTGGGGGACGAGCTCCGACCTTCTCACCCCCCCGGGTCCTTTGGAACCGATCAGACGACGAGTGCGACTCTCACCTGAGGTAGCTGCCGTTTGTCCCTGAGGAGCTCCACCGGCTGGCGGCCGACCCCGTAGAGCCAACGCAGAGCGGCGGCGGCCGCCCGGGCCTTGGCGGCTCTTTTGCTGCGACCGCAGCCTTCGGATATGCGCCCGTCCACCCGCACCGCCGCCATGAAACGCCTCTCGGGCCGGCGTGGGACTCGCTCAGCCAGGCAGAAGTAGCGCAGGCCGGGTCGCAGTTCATCGAGCAGCCCCGTCGGACCCAGACACCCCGAGGGCCAGGAACTGACCACTCCTCGTGGCCTGGATTTAGGGTCGCTTTGTGGATAGTCCTCCTTCCTCTTCAAGTCCCAGGTCCAGTTGTCACCCTCTGCCCGAGGAACCACAACCAATCAGAGACATAAGAACTTGTGATTGACGGGGATTCTATCCACTTCCGGAACATTGAGTTCAATTGTCTTTATATAGCGCCAAATCATGACAGGAGTCTCAGGGTTCCTTACGCATGGAGTCGGTGTCAAACCACACGCCCTCCTTTTTAAACGACCTTAAGCTTAAATTCAATGACTACTACGTTCCCACCCTCACCTGTGGTCGCCAGCTACGTATCGATATACCGAAACAACACGATCCCAGATGCAAGCTGCCCAAATGAGTTCCCTCCACGGAGCATCCGGACTCTCCCTTCGAGTTCGATAGAAGCTCGGGTAGAAGCTCGGTCAACTGCCAGCGGCTCGGAGTCAAGCCGCTGCTCCTCTGCATCGAGAGGAGCCCGATGAGGCGGCTCGGGCATCTGATTACAGATTAACTCCTGGGCGCCTCCCCGGTGAGGTCTTCCGGGAACGTCCCATTGGAAGGGGGGGGGGGGGGGTCCCATGGAAGACCCAGGACAAAATGGACGAGGTCACCGGTCTTGGCTTCTCTGTTTGGGTTGCCGCACCTTTTAACTGACCTCGGGTAGGCGGAATAAAATAGATGGACGGATGGACATTTCAAGGAACAAGACAGTATTTTATGCTTTGTTAAAAGAACACTCTATTCATGCTAGCAATGTAGCAGCCATGGCTAGCGTTGGCTTGTTTACGGTGCCAGTCTCGTACAAATGAGAAAGTGGTTCTGG
This sequence comes from Vanacampus margaritifer, assembly GCF_051991255.1. Classification (NCBI taxonomy): domain Eukaryota; kingdom Metazoa; phylum Chordata; class Actinopteri; order Syngnathiformes; family Syngnathidae; genus Vanacampus; species Vanacampus margaritifer. Next base: position 1,142,505 of record NC_135433.1, read on the forward strand.
AATCTAACAACCAGGATCAATTGGAGACTCAAACTACTGAATGTGGTTGTTTATGTCCAGAGGTGGCAAATCCAGGTCCAGAAAGTAAAAACCTTGCCACAGTTTGGCTTGAGCTCCTGATGCTAGCTAGCTAGCTCCCTAGCAGGTAACGCTTGCTAGCTGGGGTTAAAGCCAAACTGGCAGGGTTTTTACTTTCTGGACCTGGATTTGCCACCTCTGTTTATGTCTCATGTCTTCATGAATGATCTTTGTTTTGTTTTGTTAGCATCTTGTGGCATCTCTCTGCAGTCAAACAGACAAGACAGTCAATGATTTGCGTGTGAGTACGTTAGCCACCTGTGCCGTCCGTGCAGAACATTTGCGACAGATCCAATCGATCCGCCGTGAAATCGTCGGCGGCACTCCCGAAGTCCTCCGTCGCTGCGTCAGGGAACTGGACGAAGGACTTGAGAGCCAGCTCGGCCGCCCTCGTCTTGGCCCGCTTTTTGGTGGGTCCCCTGCCCTCGAAGCTGAGGCCGTTGACGCGCACGCCCACCGCAAACACGGGGGCGTGCGGGGGTCCCGTCCGCGACGCGGCGTCGAAGTGCAGACCGGGTCGCAGCTTGTTGAGCCGTTCCAGCGCGTTGCTCTTCCGCGTGAGCGACCGGGTCGACCTCATGCCCGTTTGGGGCCGCTTGGTCTCAGAGGCCGCGCGTCTTCGCCGGGGAGCCGTTGGGGCGCCTCTGCTTGGGGTCTGGCCATGTTTGCCGGCGAGGTGGTCCACCTGCTCAGGAAACTTGTTTGCCGCCTCGCTACTGGGACCTGACGACAAATGAAAATGCTTTTCATCTGTTCCGGCCCCCCAAAGTGCGACACCACCTTATATGTGTTTCATAATGCAAAGTAGCACTACATTGTAAATTAATTAGGAGTGTCAAATTTAGTGTGTTAATTAATTTAAAGTTCCTCTCACGCCACTAATTCCTTACTTGGAAAGCCTGTACTGGAGGAATTACAGTCGCAACGCCGCAGACATGTCCATGTCCAAATTGAGCAGTAATACATTTTATAATAATTACTATTACCTATTAGTATATTACCATATACTTGTGGAGACGGGGGTCAAGTTGTATTTTACAATTTAAAAAATGTGCAGAATTTCACAAGTGACTTCATGTTAAAGGTTAAATAGCTCTTAATAGGAAATGAAAAATGCACTGAGCTGTCACCATCGTCTTACAAATGCAATTATGCCATCTAGTGGCAGAAAAATGACCTCAACAAATCAATATCATTCGTTTTTCACAGAAAAAGGACATATTTTGAATTTTAACTCAATTTGATGAATTATTATAAAATTACTGTATCAATGACTAAAAGATGCAAACATATTTGTTTTAGTTTAACATTTTTTTCCCACTTTTAACAAGATTATGAAAAATTATTGTACGTTTAGAACAGATGTAAAATTTGTGATTAACTTTTTGACTGCCAAAAACGTTAAATAACGTTTAGTAAAATCCTATGGAGGAGTGCCAAAGACGTTAAAAGACGTTTTTTTTTCAAAACAGAGGTGAAAGTAACCATTTTCTATTGTTGATTACTGAAAAACGGAATAAGGTAGAAACAAACTTTTTTTTCTGATGAAAGATGAGAGTCCAATCTTTTATTCGGTAGTATGTGTGTTTCCATAGTCCAAACACGTAATTTTCTGTGGACCTTGAAAGATCAGTCAAAAAAGCTTAAATCGGCTGGCACTGGCGACATCCCGTTTCTGAAAACGTCTGGCAGTCAAAGAGTTAATTGTTAGCTATTGAAGTCATGTGATTAATTGCGATTAAAATTTTTAATTGCCTGACACCCCTAAAATAAATAAATAAATAAGAGATGTAGCATAAATTAGGTTGCTCTAAGAGCAGAATTAATTAATAGTGACTCAAGATTAATGCCTGCACTAACCTCAAACACCTCTAGGGGCACCACGCCTGTTTTTGGATTATTTTATACAGCAAACTGGTTCAAATGAAAACACACTTGGGGTTTTAAAGGAAAAAAAGGTTCAAGCTAATCATTTTGACATGAGAAATACGACATACGAAAGTTTTTAGGAAGAAAAGGAGAAAGGGAAGAAGAAAGCCAGCAAAGGAAATTGGAAGGAAGGAAAGCAAGAAGACAGCAAGTGAAGGAAGGAAGCTGAATGATGTCAGATGGAAGGTGATGAAAATGGGACCAAAAATCCCAGCGTCCATTTGTGAAATGAGCAAAGAGCAGAGGAGGAATTACTTAAGTGACATATGGTAACAAACAAAAAAAAAACTCAACTATAATCTCCTCTTTTGTGCTTCTATTTAATAACGTTTTATTCATATGAGCAAAGTTGATCAGCTGTCACGAGAAAGAAGACAAATGTGCTTTTCGTTATTACGGTTTCGCGTTTCAAGTCAAATCATGCCGGATGACGTTCTCCAACAAATCCCGTTGGATGAAGGACAATCAATTCCATTTGCTTTGAGCACATGAAACTTGGAAGGAAGCAAGTGAAGGAAATAGAAAGGAAGGCAAGAGAGTAGAAAACAGCGAGTGAAGTGAAGGAGAGAAGAACGTGGCAAGTCAAAGAAATGAGTAGAAGGAAGGAAGGAATAACAAGGGGGGAGCAAGAGAAGGGAATGAAGGAAGGCCTGAAAGAGGAGGGAGGAAGACAGCAAGTGAAGGAAGTAAGAACAGAGAAGGAAGGAATGAACAAGGAGGAAGACTGCAGATGAAGGAAATGCAAAAAAAAAGTGGAGGGAAAATGAAGGAAGAAATCACCAAGGAAGGAGAAAGACCGAAAATGAAGGAAATGCAAAAAAGGGAAGGAAAGAAGATAAGTGAAAGAAATAAGAAGAGAGTGAAAGAAGGAAGGACTGACCTCAAAGGCAAGAAGACTGAAAATGAAGGAAATAACAGGAGGGAAGGAAAGAACAAAGGCACGAACAAGAAGGGAAGAAGCGAGTGATGGAGGGAAGACTGGCAAGAATTTAGTAATTGAACAAAAGGAGCAAGTGTAGGAAAGAGGAGAAAAGGAAGTAGGAGAAGAGAGCAAAGGAAGGAGAGAAAGAGGAGAAAATAAAACAAGTGAAGGAAGGAAAGAAAAAGAAAGGAAGACAACAAACAAAAGAATTGGGAGGAAGGAAGTCAGTCTTCAAAAATCCAAATAAACTTTGTTGGTTAGCATAACAATTGTTGTTAGCGATAGCATCTGTTAAAGGAAGTCAAGCATTTGTGGAGAAAAAAAAAGTGTGTTAATGAAAATGGAAGTTGGCTTAGTGGGGAAAAAAAACACTTTGAATAAAAACGTCGGACTTAAAAGCAAAAAAAAAAAAAGGCCATCAGGCCGTAATCTGCCGCCTTTTGTCAGGATTAGCGAGCGCACAACAATGAGGCACGCTAATCCTGCCCGCCCGCTAAACCGCCTGACCTGTTGATGATGGCGTAATTACGACAACCGCCGGCCATCTGCCTTCCGCGAACGGTCGCCGCCACCACTACAAAACTTAAACAACCGACAAACTGACAAACTCATCCAGGCGCAGACCGCAACAGACATGCTAACATGCCGTGGCGACCAGTCCAACATTTGTCGGTCTCGCTGCCGGTCCATAAAATTGTCTCTTTCATGGCGACCAGTTAGTTGTTTGTTTATAAGGGTCCTGACATTTGACTGGCGACCAGTCAGTTGTTTGGCTATAGATGACCAGTTAATTTATGTCACCTGACATTGACCTGTGACCAATCAATAGTTAGTTTATATGTGCAATGTTTGTCAATATGTGCCTATATATGTGAAATTGACTGGTGACCAGTCCATAAACTGTCCTGACATTCTCTCAAATTGGTGACCAATCAAGTGTTTGTCATATGGATCCTGACATTTACTGGAGATCAGTCCGTTTGGCTATCGATGACCAATCCATTAGCTCACACTGATTAGCGACCAATCCTTTCTCGATATGTGCCTTGATATTCCCTGGCGACCAGTTCCTCAAATTGACTGGTGACCAGTTAAGTGTTTGTCATATTGTTACTTGAGACCAGTCCATTGCCTCTATGTGTCCGGACATTGACTGGCGACCAATCAATATTTTGTCTATATGTGCACTGGCATCGACTGGCAATCAGTCCAATGTTTGTCAATATGTGCTAGATATTAAAAGGTGACCAGTTCATAAATTGTCTAGACATTTCCTCAAATTGGTGACCAATCAGTTGTTTGTTATATGGGTCCTGACATTTCTGATGACCAGTCCATTTTTTTTCTATATGTGCCCTGATAATATTTGGCGACCAGTCCATATTTTGCTGTACCTGGCGACCATTCCAATGTTTGTCATTATGTTGACCAGTCCAACCAAAGAGCATTTCAATCTAAGTTGTTTATCACTTCTGACAGTATCAAGTTACAAACATGTGTTTTTCAAACATACAAGCAGCCTCTATAATGGCGACCAGTCCGTTGTTTGTTTATATGGATAGATGTCCGATACCACTTTTCATACTGAGCACCAATACCTGTAGTACTTGTGATATATTAAATTTCATTGAGCAAAAAAATGATGAGCAAAGACCTTCCTTTCTGACTTTCACACATGAGTTTTTTGCCATAAGTATCGGTGGCTGATATCGGCAGTCTCCACAAGTACCCGATGCCTGAAAATAAGGCCGGTATTGGCCCGATACCGATTTCCTTTTACAAAAGAGAGACGTAAGTGTACTTAGGAGTAATAATTGGGGATTGGCGAGGACTGATATCAGGTACAAAAAAAAATTTCTGAAATGAAGTACTCGCCTGTGACTCTACTCCTCCTCTTCCTCCTCCTCCTCTTCCTCCTCACGTCTTCGCACGTGTCCATAACGTGTGCTCAAGACGATGAATGGGAATCAAAATCGATGATACGCACTTCTTGATCTTGTTGCAGGTTTGTGCGGCGCGCTTGCGGAGTGAGAGGAAGCAGATGCGCAGCCACACGCGCACACACACACATGCAGGCCACGCCCCCTCTGCCTTGATTGACAGGGGCAAGTTTGTCGCACGCGCGGAGGGGAAATGGTTGAGGAACTACGGAAGACAAGAGAGAGAGAAGAGGGGCAAAAAGTTTGGCAGGATTCGCATTTCTGACTTTTAAGTGAAAATCCTGACTTTAAACTCAGAATTCTGAGAACATTTCACGTTAAAAGTGCGATTGAGGACCCAAATGCGACGAAGCATTTAAGCATTTAACTCATTCACTGCCATGAATTCATAAAAATAAAAAAAGATTATTAAAAATTAGGGGCGACAGGTGATTAACATTTTTAATTGTAATTAATCGCATGACTTCACTAGTTAACTCATGATTAATCACAAATTGTATATCTGTTCCATATGAACAATAATAATAAAAAAAAAGGTTCTCATACTCTGGTTAACAAAAGTGGAAAAAAAATGTTAACTAATAGAAATAGTTCAAATGAATTTTGACGTCTATAGCCGTCGATGGCAATAAATGAGTGAAGAAGAAAACATTATTAAAAATTTGGGGCGTCAGGTGATTAAAATTTGTCATCATAATTAATCGCATGACTTTACTAGTTAACTCACAATCAATCCCAAATTTGATATCTGTTCCATATGTACAATTAAAAAAAATGTCTAGCTTTTCCTACTCTTGTTAACAAAAGTGGGAAGAATGTTGAACTAATAGAATTAATTCAAATGAATTTTTGACGTGAATAGCCGTCAATGGCAGCGAATGAGTTAATGAAACAAATGCCAGGGAGGTCAACGAAGTACTGGGCTCCATTTCAGCAAGCGTGTTCAACGAACACCGAGACGAACCCTGAACTGCGAGTTGACGTGCCCCGGGATCGGAAATGAACAAAACCTGAAGATGAACAATTTATGACTTGAAGATTTGGTGGCAAGTCAACATCACATTTGCATGTTTCTTAAGATATGGAAGTATGAATATCAATATCTTTCTCCCCGCACACAAATCAATAAATGCGCTTCATTTTTGTATGTTTTGTTTCAATCGAAATCACAAAAAATATATATTTTTGATGGCTTTCAATTTTCAATTACAAGTCGTCATACGTTAAAATATTTTTCCTTTTTTAAACTCACATTTTTAGACGTAACATCTTCATCATCATCGTCATCATCATCTTTGACGTCATCGCGATTGTCTTCATCATCGACATCATCTTCATCGTTGTCTTCACTCTGACCATCTTCACCTTCATCATCGACATCATCATCGCGACCACCATCTTCTTCATCCACACCATCACCTTCATCGCCGTCTTCGTCATCATCATTTCATCATCAGCATCACTTTTTGTCTTCATTTTCATCTTCATCGTCCTCATCACTGAGTTTGTCTTCATCGTTGACTTCATCGTTATCATTATGATCTTCATTGTCAGCGTCGTCTTCATCATCATCACCATGATTGGCTTTCATCCTCTTCGTCATCTTCTTCATCTTATCTGCTTTGTTTGTTTTCCGCTGGTTGCTTCCATGCAGCTCGAGAGGATGACTGACAGGATGGAGTGTGTTGCCAGGACACTTCATTAGGTACGCGCGTGCGTGCGTGTTTGTGTGTGTGTGTGTGCGGGCACGAGGCCTATCATACTTTGTGAAGACGTGAATAGCAAAGCTGATGCAAACTAAAGATTAAAAGTAATAACAAATCATCAAACGTGAGTCGATGACGTGACCGCGCTCGCTTTTGTCTCTGAACATTTTTATTTGTCTAACGATTACAATCTTAATTGATCACTTATCAGACTTAATATGATAATTAGCAACGTATTATTTTCTTTATAGATCCTCCTTCATTGTATTTTAACACTTGTTAAATGAAATAGCAACAGAAATGCGATTGTGTTGGGCCTGCTGTGGCGAAAGTGCACCATTTTGTTTCTTCCCAACATGATCTTTTTGACTGGCGGCATTTACGTTTCAAAACCAGAATATTTTGACAATCCACGAACAACTCCAAAATGCTCTCATTCGGGATGTAAACCGAATAAGACCTCTTTTTGAACGTGAATCACGATCAGGGCACCACCACAGAACTTTGGTTTGTGTTTTGCATGCGTAAGAATCTTGGGCTTTTGAATACAGGAAGTACTCGTATGCGTGGCGGCCATCTTACGTTGCCACTCACTAAGCGAGCCTAACATAAATACATTGATTTCTTCTCAGCGATTTCACGTTATTTTCTGTCTCTACCAAGATTATTTTAGTTAGCAAAAACTAAGGAAAAAAATAAAATTCCAAAAACAATTTCGTTAACATTAAAATAGAAATGATTTTTAAAAAACAAAAACTAACTGGAACTACATTTTATGTTTACAAAACTAACTAAAACTCACTACAATTTTAGTGAAAATGTCCTTTGTTTTAGTATTTGGTAATTCATTGAATACATGAGCCTTTGGGGATGATTTGAAATGTGATTTTAAGTAGATTTATTTGAATATTAACGGATTTTTTATTTTTATGAAGCAGTTATACACAAACAAATTAGGCACACGTGTCATCAAATGACAAATGACTTGGCAAAGATCGAGCAAAAGCATTCTAACAATATAATTGAACATATAAAATATAATAAAATAAATAAACAACAGGAATCGAATTTTCCAATAAAGAAACCAAGTGAGGGGCTTTAAATGAACTGAACGGACTACATGCACAAATCACTTCCGCATTAGACGAATGAGTGCTTCTGGTGCGGGGAGACTCCAGTGGAGCGCACGGTTGATGTGATGTCAAACTCTGAGCCTAAATCTTCAACCCACCGAAAAAGAACAAGAGTCGCTCCTTGCTTTAACACGATGTCGATCAGAATTTTAAAACTACTAATTCGATCACCCAGAAGCGTAATTTAAACGGCTTGAGCTCTGCATGGTAATGACGTCATTGCTTAAAATTATACAAACCGTTTGAGTTTGCTATTTTGTTGATGACATTTTTTCATGTAAATGTAAATGATGTATTGTAGCTCCTCCCCCGGGACTGCCGGAGTCCACACAGAATGGCAGCAAATGACCAGCAGGCACGTGAACAGTCAAAAGGCCAGAAAGGCACAAACATGAGATCATGTCAGGAAGTGTGGAAGCTTGGAGACCCAGATGCGGGAAGGCAGAGCGAGGAGGCAGAGGTTTGCTCGGAAAAGAATTTAATATAACCGTACAAAACATAAAACAAACCATGAACATGAACATGAACATGGGAGGGACCAAAAACCGCGCAGCATGACGTGAGGCGAAAAGACAAACATACAATGCAACCACACAGACAGAGGGAAGACAGCAAACTAAATACACCAACACGAATGACGCAACAAGACACACCAGGGCAGGACACAAGTGGCTGAGGGCACTGATTGGATGACACGAGGAAGGGCGGGATCACAATTAACAAGACAAGGAGGACACGCAAGGAAAACAGAAACTAAACATGACAGAAACGAAACATGACAGATCATTTCGTAAACAGTCGCAACACATCAAAGCAACGAACGCCAGGTAAGAAATGAGTTGCATTCTTCATTTTACGATGGCATTTATTAAGTATTGCGCACAATACACATAAAAAAAGAAAACTAATACTGAAACTAACTCGAACTAAACTAAAACTTTTAGAAATAATAATAATAAAAAAGAACAGAACCAGCCTGAAAACTAATTAAAACTAACTAAAATTTTTTTTTAACGGAAATAAAAAGTAACTAAAAGGAAAATTGCAAAAGTATAAAAGCCTAGCCCTGGTCTCTACGGGGAAAATGCCTCAGTGTGTCTACACACACATGTAGATATGAAAATAGAAGTCTGTGCAACGGCACCGGAAATACGCAAGCAATAAAATAAAAGTAAATAAGAATGGTGACGCAGCAATGAAGCACACTTTTGGGGTGAGCAGGAAAGCGATGACTTTGTGAAAGGATATCATGTCATTTATTGACCATCCAAAGTTGAAAGTGGAAATGTCATTTATTTGCATGATGACGTGCTTCCTGGAGTCCTTGCATTGCAGCTTGGCATTTATTTGGGAAGGACGACCTTAACCCAAATATTGACTGCATGGAAATGCAGTGTCTTTTTTTTGCCTCCAACTCCAATTTAATTGCAAATATGTGTAATTCAGTTTCCAGCCATTGTCATATTTCATATTTAATGGATGTGCTGCTACTGCGCTGTGATGTTTACAATTCTTTCCTACTATACTGTAAATATACAACAGAAACATTTGTTGCTGATTTAACTGAAATGCCTCAAAATTTACTCACACTAATGAAGTGAATTTATTCTTAGCCTCATTTTATTGTGTTTCATTCATGTTTGCTTTTTTTTTTTTTTGCTTATTGTAGATTACACGCAAGTGTTAAATTGTCCACAAGAGGTCAGGATTTAGCAAATATTTATCCTCAAAAGTTTAAATGGCTACTGCACATACCATAAACATAATGTGCATTGGACCCCCCCCCACCCCCAATAAAAAATAAAATAAAAACAAATTGCGAATATTGTTAATTGATATTTTAATTTTTACACATTTACAAAACAAACATTTCTTTTATTTAATAACAACAACAACAAAAATACTGTAATGTGATTTCTTTTTTTGTGGATGGAAAGAATGGGCTCTCCTCAATTTAACGCCACTTCTTTGTCTCCTGTCTTGATTAATCCGGCGGGTCTGTCTGGCCATCGCCGTCACGGTCACTGAGGTCCGGCACACCCGGATTCATGAGTTTGTCCACTCATGAAAGACAGAAAATGAAGGAGCGCTATTGAGTTGAGGAAGTTGTGTTTATGCAAATAGCCCATTGCAGTACTTTCAGTTTTTCCTCTGTGACCTTCAAAGAGTGATACAATATTTATCTTTAGTATCAGATTTTCCAATTGTAAAGATGGAACTATATTTCATATTCAAAACGATTGGAAAATATTGACAAAATATTCAAAATGGTTACACATTTTAAATACTATTGCTGTCAAAACTGTGCTTAAAAATATTAAGAATATTATTTTCATTGATTAAAAAAAATCATTTCAAACATGTTTTTATATAAAATATTCTAAAAATATACTTGAATATTAATTTTTTTTATTATTGTTTTAAATATATATATATATTTCCACCATATTCTTACACTAGTTCAAAAACGATTGTAACATTTTAAACATAGCATATATTGTTTAACCTAATATATATTTTGAACAATAATCCAAAACGTTTACATGTTTGTGAATATTTGCTAACATTTAAAAGTCTATGATACATTGTTGAACATATTTAATATGTTTAAATAAAAAATATTTAAATAGCAGGATCCTTGAGGGTGCGTGGGAGTTCGCCCAACCAGTCCACATGTTGCTTTGTGGATTTGGAGAAGACGTTTGACCGTGTCCCTCGGGGAGTCCAGTGGGGGGTGCTTCGGGAGTACGGGGTCCTGAGCCCCCTGATACGGGCTGTTCGGTCCCTGTACGACCGCTGTCAGAGTTTGGTCCGCATTGCCGGCAGTAAGTCGAATTTGTTTCCAGTGAGGGTTGGACTCCGCCAAGGCTGCCCTTTGTCACCGATTCTGTTCATAACTTTTATGGACAGAATTCCTAGGCTCAGCCGAGGCGTTGAGGGGGTCCAGTTTGGTGCCCTCAACTTTGCATCTCTGCTTTTTGCAGATGATGTGGTGCTGTTGGCTTCTTCAAGCCGTGATCTTTAACTCTCACTGGAGCGGTTCGCAGCTTGAGTGTGAAGCGGTTGGGATGAAAATCAGCACCTCCAAATCCGAGAAGCTCGGTCATCCGGGAAGGACTCAGGGTCGAGCCGCTACTTCTCCGCGTTGAGAGGAACCAGTTGAGGTGGCTCGGGCATCTAGTTCGGATGCCTCCCTGGAGAGGTGTTCCGAGCATGTCCCACCGGCGGGAGGCCCCGGGGACGACCCAGGACACGCTGGAGAGACAACGTCTCTCGGCTGGCCTGGGAACGCCTTGGGATCCCGCCGGTGGAACTGGCTGAAGTGGCTGGGGAGAGGGAAGTCTGGGCTTCCCTGCTAAAGCTGCTGCCCCCGCGACCCCACCTCGGATAAGCAGTAGATGATGGATAAAAAAAATTTTTTTTTAATATAAATGATATTTTTGAGAAAAAAAGAACAATATTTTGAGCATTTTAAATTTTAATCTTTTAAAACATATTTACAAAATAATATATTAATAATAATATTGTTGAACGTGTATTTTTTTTGTATCAGTTTAAATATTTCAAGCAGTTCTTTGAATATTTTTTTTCTACAAATATTTTAAGCAAAACTAATATTTTCCAAATAGCAAAATCTGACAAGAACAAAATAAGAATGCTCATGTCGTTCCATATTGGTCTGGTCATGTGGATGATATTATTTGGAACAAAGTCTGGCTCCTGCCTAATCTTTATTTATTTATAACAAATAATTGATTCAAGAAGTTTAATTTAAAATAATTCATCGATAAAGATTTTGTTTTAGTTTGGTTTTGTTGAAAGAAATAAACGGGGGAGGGGGGGGGGCTGTCAAAATGTTTTGGATTCATTTATTTATCATTTTGCCGAAATTTCATTCATACATAAATGTATTTTTTATGGGAATGAATCCATCATTTTTGGCTTTCATTAACAAACTCAGGCTTTATTTTCCTTACACGTTTGTATGAATGCGTTGTTTTTCGTTCCAGGAGAAATGCTTTTACTGTGAAGGCCGTCACATGCTATTTCCGGTGTGTTTCCGCCTCGCGATGCGATGCAGTTGGCTTCCATCACACACACAAAAAAGCGGAGGCAGCTTTTCTCGTCGTCAGTCGCCAGCCCCTCGCGAGGAGCTCGGACATGATGGCCTCTTGAGGATTTGTCGTCTGGTCACGTCCAAGCGTCAAGTGAGTGGCGCTCCTTCTTGTCCAAATGTTCTTTGAAAGGTGTCGAAATGAGCATCACTGCGGCGCTTTACTCGTGCGGCTAACTGCAGGCTAACTGCAGGCTAGCTGTGTCATCCTGGGAATACTTTTCACAATAAAACCTCGACGCAGTGTCGCGTTAGTGGGGCTCTCCTCAATAACGAGAAAGGATAATGATACTAAAGGCTCGTTGGTGGCTTTTATTGTGAGCGTTGCGGCGTTCGCGTAAGTCGAAAGCTGCGACTCGTCGAATTTTGCTCGTCAATCGAGTCGACCTCGCAGCTCAGGCGCCTGCTTACCCTCGCGTGATGCTTTGGGATATCTGAAGCAAACAGCTGAGCGCCAATCTCGTTTTTATTACGGCCGAATTCACGAGTGGACGACTAGCAGTGAAGACGACGTGGCAAAAGTCCTCAAATGTCACGTTTTCTGCGGTTTTCAAGGGGCAATGTTTGAAACGCGATCAATTGTCGTCGGAGTTCGTCGACGACCTAGACGAACTTTTTCAATCGTACAATGAATGTAACGACCACAAATGTTCTCATCGGATTTGAAAATGGGCCAAACCGCCAGTGTGGGCTTAATAACAGTCACTTATATATATATGAAAGATATTGCTCTTTTATTTTGAAGCGTCAGTGTCCTTTTGCGCTTAATTCCGATGTATGTGTGTGTGGGGGGGCACTGCGGTGTTTGTCGTCAGTCAAAGCAGCATCCGCAGCTCTAGACCCCCCCCGGATGATGCTCATCATCTTTTTGCTGCTGTCTTTATTTTGTTTGACAACAAATGTGCCGGTGATGCAAAGCAGCGACGATGCGGGAGATGGAAGGATGCCCTTGACGGAGGAAAAGACAAGGGCGAGCCCATCGGGTGGGAACAAGCAGGCGGGGTGGGGGGCAGGCAGGGTGGGGGGGCATTCAAGGCAAGGCAAGGCAGATTCTCCACAAGGAGAGGCCAGCAAGTGTTTTCCTCCCAGGGCAGCATCCAGACCCGAGAAAGCTAAATACCGGCTACTTTGACATTTGTCTTTTCTTTTCTTTTTTCCCCGTTTTTGTTATTATTATATTATTATTTTGTTATTCGCTTCATTTTTGTACCTTCGCTTCATTTTTTCAAACACGGTCTCCCAGACGGGGAAGCGATCCCACCCCAACCGGCATGGTAGGCAAGTGGCGGTCCCGCTCCGCCACCCGGAGCCCACTTTGACATTCTTCTTCTTCTTCTAAAGACCAAACCCACTCAAAGGAACCCATCAAGTTTTCAGAAGTCCTCCACGTTCACGTTTTTTTGAGATACGGGCTCTCGTTCGACCAATTTTTATTGCCGGCCGGAACGTGAGATTCGAGACACTTCGCAATAAGCAGCAGTTGGGCATAGAAAATGAGTAAACAATCGTTCAAAATGGAGCCTTCGGGCGGTTTTTGCCGCTCCCGGCTGAAGTTTACAATGATATCAACATAAAAAAGAGAATTTCACGTTGTGTATTTAAAACAAGTAAATGTTCCTGCTAGCTTAATGCTAACACATAATGGAATACACCATTGATGGACTAGCATCAATTTCAATTCAATTCAAAACATGTATTTCATTCTTTAAAATAAATATAAATGAAAAGGGAAAGAAAGAAGAAAAACTTATCTCCCCCTAATCAACACACAAAAAAGAAAAGGAAAAAAAAGTCAACACAAAATGTGACAGCAGTCAAGACGCTTTCTGAGTAACAATTGAACAAAATAATTCAATAGAATAGTTATATTTTTTCAGAAAATTATGCTTTTATTACATCGACAACACTTGAAGCAATCTTCTATGAAAAACAACAAAATATTGCAGCTTCTTGGGTGTGTATGACTAAGTTATAGGGGTGGGTATCGATTCTAATTTTCTCAATCGTTTCGATATTGATTCACAAAAGTTCCGTTCGATTCGATTTTTCCCGATTCAATTCGATTGACTTCAATCTGATATCGATTAATTATGGAACATCAATTCTTCTTAAATGTCAAGGACATGATAAAAACTCCACGAATATTGAATTTAATAATCAAGTCATTTTCGCAGAGGCCGTAACTGGTCAAATCAACAACAAACAAAAAACCATCAGCAAGGATGAGATGAAAATATTTTTATAATTTTAATTCAATAACTATAACTATAAACTAAAAATGTTCTGAATTGTCTTAAAGTGCGTGTCTTCCATAAATGCAAGAAAATACTTTTAAATTCATGTGAACAGTACATTTCAAGAAAACTGTAAGATACAAACACAAAAATAATCCTTCTTTAAAATCCTATTTTCCTAAGAATAAATGGGAAAAAAAGATATTTCAATAATCGATTCATGGTTTTATTAATTGATATTGGGCTTGAAAAGGAAAATCAGTTCAATATTGATCATTTGATAATTTTTTTCCAACCCAGCCCTTCTATGTTATACTGCCCCCTGTGGTCATTGTAGACACTCCAGAAGGAGCAGCACAATGCACTGAATTAAATCACGATGCACAAATTGTTAAATGGATTTATTTTATTTTTTTTAAACATTTTTAAAAGGATGCTATTACTATGTTTTTAAAAGTAAGATATTAGTGCTAGTTTCCCTTACTAAAAACCTATCAAGTGCCTCGTCCCCGCTTTCTGTTCCAGGTGTTCCAGTGCAGGTAGGCCATTTTGAGGTGGCCAATATGTCATGCTTTTCTGGCACCCACTTTTTGCACTGGCCCCAGTATTTTAATTTGATTAATTTTGTTAGGCCATGTGAAACGACGAGATAAGTCGAGGAGCAGATAAGCAGACGTCGTCTCACACGCTTTTCGTCCTCAACTCCTCAGAAAAAAGTTGACGTGACTTCAAAAAGTTGTAAACTCGTCGCCACCGAAAAATACCGCAACTGAAAATGTATTCATTGACCTCATCAGGTACAGACTGACTGTCGGAGGATTACCATGAAAGCGTTTGTCACGACGCTGTCAACACGACACGACATTTTACGATATGGCCGCGTGCATCCGTTTGCAGTCTTTGGGCTCATTTGTCACATGACGCTCGTGTGTGAGGCGAGACCGCAAAAGGTGTCAACACCACAACAACGACAATCATGTTGACAGCCCCTCTTATTGGTCGACCACGTCAAGGGTTCTTGCTATGTCACACTAAACTAAGTGCTTCTGAACCTTTTTGGAGCTACTCAACATATATTTTTTATTTTCAAATTCAAGACATAGGTTTGCTGGTGCTGGACTAGAATTGCTCAACTTGGTATTGCAAATCATGCAGTTAGGACACTGACTCCCATCACTCAACTCAACTGATTGATTGTTCCATACCTGACCTTTTGCATTGAAGTGTGGGGTTAGGGTTAGGGTTAGGGTTAGGTATGCTGGCAAAACCTACACCGAACCAAAAAAACTGAAAATGTAATGAATTGATGGAGTGTAACCACCTTAAAATACTGTATAAAGCCCATCATGACATTTTTTATACATATATATATATATATATATATATATATATATATATATATATATATATATATACATACACACACACACACACACTTATCCAGTTGAAACCAGTTAAGACCATTAGGTCTCACATTTCCACATGGACTAGGCTGAGCCGCCAAACAGTATTGTAAGAGACCATTTTGAATAGATTAGACCTTCTTCCGCATTCAGCAGTTGAGGATAACAGCTGTGTACTCGATCTTTCTGGCATCCAGTAAATAGTTCAACTGAGTCATGAGTATAGCGAGCCTTAAAGATAAAAGAACCGGTGAAAGTTCCCATCTGAACTTTACAATAGCAAATGGGGCCAATAATAAAACGGGTCAGCCATCTTGTCGTCTGACAGGCATTATGCAACGATGCTATCAGGCTAACGATATTGCACACTATGGAATAATAACATTTAGGGCTTGGTTTAAAAAAAATCGATATATCGATATTGAATCAATATTCCTTTTCATAGCCCAATATCGATTCATAAAACCACAAATCAATACTTTTAATACGCCCCTCAAGATAAATGAATGTGCCTTCTCGCGTCACGGAGAAATTGATTTGACAAAAAAGCCCAGTGTTTTTGCCACTTTATTTACACAGTGCTGTGGTTGTAATTCATTTCAATTATTATTTAATGTTTTAATTAGGTCATGTTCAATGAAACATACATGATTAATATAACTGCGTTGGATTCCATTTTAAATGTAAATATTAATATTTTTTACAATTTTGAATCATTTATTTTAAATTATTATTTTGTATCTTTATTTAGTCTTAATTTATTTATTATTTTTATTATTTTATTCATGAAATTTTATTAATTATAGTTTTTTTACCATATTTTTTCAGTTTCAAATTTTTTCGATTTCAATAATTATTTATAGTTTTGATCAGGTCATGTTCAATAAAACATACATGATTCATGCATTGGATTCAATTTTAAAAGTAAATATTCATGTGTTTTTTCCATACTAATGCACCAAGTAAGCGCAAGAAGTTTCTACTATTTACAGCATTGGTACTTCTGAGAATGTCTTCCATATAAAATTAAAATTGGTGCTGCATGAAATCCTTAATTGAATCAAAAATCCACGCGAATCGAATCGGGGCCTTCTGAATCCAATCAAATTGATTTTGGAAATCTGAATTGATACCCAACCATAATAACGTTCCTTCTGTATTGTTTTTGCAGGCTGAAGACGCCATGGCCCCATGAGGCGCCCACCTGCAGCGCCATCAGCCGGACCGGACCGGACCGGGCCGGACGCGGCGCTCGTCATGGAGGCCGACTCGTCCGAGTTGTCTGCGTCCCTTCGCAAGGAGGACGCCGGTTCCAGCGAGGCGGAGGATCCAGGTACGACCCATCAAAGTGTCAAGCCCCAAGAGGAGGCCTCACTGTCTGCTTCGGTCATGGCAGAGGAAACCACCGAGTTCATCCGGCTTGGCCGGGCCGACTCGTCCCTGCCGAGCGACTTCCTCCCCAAGGCGGGCAAGTCGGCGTTGAACCGGCCTGCGGAGAACCCCTCCTTGTCGTCTGCCGCCGGACGGCGTGATAAAACGCTGGCCCGCCGGACCTCGCCGCCCGGCTTTCTGCCGCGACTGGGCGTGTCCAGTCGGAAGTACCTGGAGCTGATCCTGCAGGACTCTCGCTGCTTCCTGTTCTGCATGTGCTACCTGACCTTCATCCAGTCGCTGATGGTGTCGGGCTACCTGAGCAGCGTGATCACCACCATCGAGAAGCGCTACAGCCTTCGCAGCTCCGAGTCGGGCCTGCTGGTCAGCTGCTTCGACATCGGCAGCCTGCTGGTGGTGGTCTTCATCAGCTACTTTGGGGGCAGGGGGCAGCGGCCGCGCTGGCTGGCGGTGGGCAGCGTCTTCATCGCGGTGGGCGCCGGCCTTTTCTCGCTGCCGCACTTCATCTCGCCCGCCTACCAAATCAAGGAGGTCAACTCGTCGGCGGGCAACGAGGGCCTGTGCCTGAGCGCCAACGCCAGCCGCAGGGACCGCGTGGACGTGGCGTCCTGTCCGCGGGACCAGGAGGGCAACGAGCACAACCTGTACGTGGCGCTCTTTATCGTGGCGCAGATCCTGGTGGGCATGGGCTCCACGCCCATCTACACGCTGGGGCCCACCTACCTGGATGACAACGTCAAGAAGGAGAACGCCTCGCTCTACCTGGGTAAGCTGTCGCCTTTCCGCCGCCACGTGCGGCAAACAATGGACCCTCACAATTGCTGTCAGGTTCAGTCAACCTGGAACATTTTAATAAACAACAGGCAAGGAAGGAAGACATAGATTATTTTTGCTCGCGAGGAGAACGGACAGAGATGTGCACAGATTACAATCTCTTACCTGCTCTGAGGCACACTCTCCCGAGCCCTCTCTTTTTATTTTTTTTACAGGGCGTTCCCTAGTTACACTGCAGTTGCTGCTCTAAAGGGAAGGGGTGCTACAGCAGCAACATTAAAACCATAGCATTTATGAGTCGTTGCGCAGATGAAAACGCAGACGTCCTTTTCTTTGGTGCTCAAAATGTTTCAGTCTTGTGATAAGGGCACAGTTCCTGTTCTGCAGCTGCACAAGTAGGAGTCATGCTCTTCCTCACGCTCTGCTCTTATTTACAGACAACTTCATGATTCGAACAAGGTTATACTGCTGAATAAATGCTTTGCAATACTATAAGAGTAAATATGGGATAACTTCTGCACATAATTCTAATAAGTAACTAACCCTAACCGGTAATAGAGTCCAAAGAAATTTCTTCCCATGGTCTGGAGGGAATTGGGAGAGGTTGGAGGAGACCCATCCGTGGTCGGGTGGAGGTCTTGTTCCGGGCGCAGACTGTGCAGACCTTGACGTACTCTCGTATTGCTGACTCCATGGCAGGCCACCAGAACCTCAGAGCAATGGCGAACATGGTTCTGCGAACCCCGGGGTGACAGAAGAGACGTGGGGAGTGCGCTTAATGGATCACTTGAGGGCGCAGAGACTCGATGCGGTGGGAAATCATCCGGAGGAGAAAAGTCTTTGTTGGCCTTTTTAACATCGTCCTCGATCTGTAGTCCACGCATGGTTTTAGCAATCTGTCCTTCTTGTCAACAAAGAAAAATCCAGCCGGAGACGAGGGGGGCCGGATGAGTCCGACCGAATAAGTCCGGCCTTCAAGGATGTGTCTATATAGTCATTCAAAGCTTTGCGTTCGGGCTCCGAAACAGAGTACAATCGACCTTTGGGAATAGTGGACCCTGGGATCAGCTCGATGGCACAATCATAGTCCCGATGCGGTGGAAGAGACTTTGCTTTTGTTGAAGACCTCGCGGAGGTGATGGTAGCATGACGGAACCGAGTTCAAGTCCGGGTATTCGTTGTCTGTGGAGGGATGGATGGACACAAGGTGAACAGCAGCAGAGTTCATACTGTCAGCCGGCTTGCCCCCCTCCAGGGTCAATGCAGTCCCGTCCCCAGTCCATACATAACCTGTCCAGGTGGTGATCTGTCTATCGATATGCGGAAAACGGCTTAAGCAAGCGACACGCCTCTCGTGATGGCGTAGGAAGACGGCTTCACGCACTGAAGTGCTCGCTGGCCGTCCACTCCTCGTTGAGAAGCTTGAAGCGCTAATCGAGGCTCCGCGGGAGCGCGCAAGCTAAGTGGAAGTCATGTGACCGCATGGGCATTTGCCTGCGCATGTTTTCAGTAAACACATGAAGGACACGCCTGTGGTTTTCAGTTTTAGAAACTTTTTGTAACAAGAGCAAATGTTTTTCGCGGAGAAGCAGAAGAAAAAGCAGCAGTCATTCCTGCAGTGGACTCAAGATACGTTCAAGGAACAGGCACAAAGTAGGAAATCACAGTCACGCATAGAAAAAAAAGCTCAGAGGACTGACAGAGCAACATCAGCGCATCGATCGCAGCTTTGAAGCCACCTTCTTTGAAGTCGGCCAAATTGTCGCTGTGTCATTTACCGACCTCCGAAATACAATCAGGACTTTTTAAAGGACTTTGCAAATCTTCTTGCTGAAATATGATCATATCCTCTTAATGGGGGACTTTAATATTCACGTGTGCTGTCCTGAAAAAACATTAAGTTGAGTTGAGTACTGTTTATCGGCGCTGTCGCTTGCTCTTCTTGCCCCGTGCGCTGATTCGCTTGCTAACAGCCGATCGCAGTGTCCAAATGCCCCCGACGCCGATTCAACATGTCAAATTTGCTGACGTATTCCGACTCCCGACGTCGGATTGGTGCATCCAGGCCTTTAAACCAAGAGCACTATCTATAGGAGTAAAAAAAAAAAAGTGCATCATGAAGGTTCACGAAGCTTCATTTTGCCATCACTACTAATCGGTGAACTTGGACATTTATGTACATTGTAAGATTTGCATATTTATCTAAAACTTCAGGCTGTGAGCCGCCGGATTGAACAAACTGGTTGCAATCTGTTTCAGGTTTGAACAACTTCAAATTTGAAGGCTTAATGTTCCATGAATATAACATTCTTCCATGCTTCAAGTGTGAACCCTAAGAAAGACATTTTGGTAAAAAATTCCATAAAAAATGGATGTTTAAAAATCGATTCGGCTGCATTTTGAATCGATACGAGAATTGCGCACTGTAATATCGCGACATATTGCCGAATTGATTTATTTATTTTTGACACCACTGGTTGCTTTTAGCGTGCAATGAGTGTAAATGGCACCAGACGGCTCTGAAAAAAGGGGTTCAAAGGGGGGTCAATCCCGCCGGGGCCCCCATTGTGCAATCTGAACATGCTTGCATTTGAGCAGCCAACACGCAGCTATTAAGTGTCTTGCCACACCACGCAGATGGCGTTGAAAATGCTTTGAAAAAAATCATCTTGTCTTCAAATTTATACAGTCTTTGTTTTTCTTTTTAAAGGTTTCATTGACCTTGACTAGTTTTGCCGTCGACTGCCGCCTTCCTCACAAGCTGTTGAGCTGACAGTTGTGACGTGTGAAGTCTCACTTCTTGACTATTCTAATGAAACCAACTGTTGTAATTCACTCATTCACTCACAGCCATTTTCACTGAAGCAACCCCCTTCGCTCCCGCTTTGGCTGATTTTGTTGTGACGTGTGAAGTCTCACTTCTTGACTATTCTAATGAAACCAACTGTTGTAATTCACTCATTCACTCACAGCCATTTTCACTGAAGCAACCCCCTTCGCTCCCGCTTTGGCTGGTTTTGTTGTGACGTGTGAAGTCTCACTTCTTGACTCTTCTAATGAAACCAACTGTTGTAATTCACTCATTCACTCACAGCCATTTTCACTGAAGCAACCCCCTTCGCTCCCGCTTTGGCTGATTTTGTTGTGACGTGTGAAGTCTCACTTCTTGACTATTCTAATGAAACCAACTGTTGTAATTCACTCATTCACTCACAGCCATTTTCACTGAAGCAACCCCCTTCGCTCCCGCTTTGGCTGATTTTGCAAGGCCCACAGAATATTGTGTTTTATTTCTATAAAAACATGGAACTCCCAAGAGAAATATTAGTCTCTTCTTTCATATATTTCTATCTGTTTCTGTTTTGTAGCAATTAGCATTAGAAACAAACAAACCTGTTGAAAACACTGTCCAAAAAAGCTTGTTGCAACATTATCCTGGTTGATCTCTTATACTCTGCTGCTACCTGCTGGCCGTTTTTTTGTTGTAATAAATACCATTGCTTTAAGCGACCTCTTCAGGTTAGAAGCTGCATCAGAGCCTTCTGTTTGCTCTAGCATAAAAAAAACATTTAAAAAAATGTATAAATGTGTTTTGGGACTGTGACGATATTAAATCAAATAGAACGTGTTCATATGTTTTTGGGAGCAAATGAGTTAAAGGTACAGGAAGACATTGAAACCATTCATACACTATCATATATAAGTTTTCCATTGCCATAATGAATTGGGGGGGCAAAATTCTAATCGGTGATCTGCCCCCCCCCCCCTTATTTGTAAGCTTGTGACTTCCAGTGTGTCAAAGTTTGTAGGAATGAGGCAAAGTGAATGGATGTGACCTTAGTGAGTAAACCAACAATAAGCGTTGTCTTCTTGCACTTCGTCACCCGAGAAAGTTTAGTGTCGACATTCCATCAACAGGATGCAGGAATGCTGTTCCATCCATGTTGTGTTCAGGGATTTATTTTTCTAACTGAACCACAACTAGAGTCCATTTTTTGTTCAAACTCATGGAGTGCTAATGTCGTCTTTTGCACAAATGTCTTTCTTCTGTCGATCTGGAACGCTTCCTTTGCTAGCGTTTCACGTTTTTTTTTTTAAACGATCGCCGCTCATTCATGCATCTGTGCGCACCGGAGAGGAGGAGGCGTGTCCCTTCTTTAGCGAGTCAACAAAAAGAGAGCACTCGGGTTAGGTACCAAATCGGAATGAGACTACAGATGGAAACTAGCATTGTGCTAAATCGAATGCAGCCATCATTTAAATGTTACTGCACACTGTCCTTTTAATAAACTCAACTGAAACTTCAAAACTCCCGGACGCCTCCCTGCAGAGGTGTTCCGGGCATGTCCCACCGGCGGGAGGCCCCGGGGACGACCCAGGACACGCCTGAGACACTATGTCTCTCGGCTGGCCCGGGAACGCCTCGGGATCCCGTCGTAGAAGCTGGTTGAAGTGGCTGGGGAGAGGGAAGTCTGGGCTTCCCTGCTAAAGCTGCTGCCCCCGCGACCCAACCCCGGATAAGCGCTAGATGATGGATGGATGAAACGGACCTGAAAATTGAACATCAATTCGAGTCACTCCTCATCATTTCCATTAAAACTAGGGGTGTTAGGCAATTACATTTTTTTATCGTAATTAATTGCATGACTTCAATAGTTAGCTAATTTTATATCTGTACAGTAAAAAACATTTCCCATAATTTTCATACTCTTGTTGACATAAAACTGGAAAAAAAAGTTGAACTAATATGTCTGCATCTTTTAGTTAGCGATACAGTAATTTCATAAAATTGAGTTCAAATTAAAACAATTGACTATACTGTAAAAAACAAACAAAAAAAAAACCGTGTGGTATTGATTTGTGTTAAGGTAATAATCTGCCACTAGATGGCACAATTGCATTTGTAAGACGTTGGTGACAGCTCATTGCATTTTTCTTTTTGTATTAAGAGCTATCTAATCTTTAACATGAAGTAATAAATTCTGCACAATTTTTAAATTGTAAAATACAACTTGACCCCCGTCTCCACAAATATTTTGACCTGGACGTGTCTGCTGCGTTGCCACTAGAATTCCCCCCCCCCCCCCCCCCCCAGTGCAGGCTTTTTAAGTAAGGGGCAGTCATTCATCACGTGTTCAAAAAATGTGTGGCATCAAAGGAACTTTAAATTAACTCAAAAATTAACACACCTAATTAAAACTCTTTACAGTGTGAAAAGGTGCTATTATTGTTTCTTTTCTTCAGGCTTCTGATTGGCTAAAAATGGATTGACAGTTTTTGCCTTTGGCACTGTTTGGCGTGAACTCGAAATAGTCACAAGCAAGTTCAGGGCAGCAACCGCGTTTGGATGAAAAACGTTCTCCAGCGACCGTGTCTTCCTCACGCGCTGCTTGGCCTCTGATGATGTCGGTGTCGACGTGCGCACTCGGCGGGAAATCTGCCGAGAAAGACAGACCGCCGCTCAGTTCGTTCATCGCCGCGCTCGCGCATGCTTTTAGGACGCCGATCGATGCGGGGCTCGGACAAGCAACCGGGGAATTTGCTGGCTGCGGTCCAGCTTAAACAATTCCTTCAGCGATTGAGAGGATTTGTCCTGCAATCCCTCCGTGAAACGCTTCGTCCACTTCAATCAAGGCCAGGCCTTGCGTGAGAAATTTGCGTGTGAAAGAGCTTCGGACTTTCGTTTGGATACAAAACGGCGGCATTCTCTGGCCGTTCCCGACGGCGGCGGCGGCGTGCCGGAGAGCGTTAAGGAGACAAACGCTGCGTCAGCGTGTTGCCGTGACAACGCGCAACATTCCATTGCGTCTGGCCCCCTTCATGTCCGTCTGCCGTCCGACTGTCTCCGTCGCACCCTCGTGCACGTGACGGCCGCTCGCTCGCTCAGCAGAAAAACACGTTGAGCTTTCATTGCCTCGATTATGCTCGCCGCCAACGACGAACGAGCCTTTCACGTTCAGCCTTGGGTGTTAGTGGGCAACTTTTATACCTTGGCAACATGCAAACGAGACCATCAATAAGCAGACACCGTCGAGCGATCACTCAGGAAGGAAACAAAGGAAGAGTAAAGGGAAAGAAGGAAAAGGAAAGAGAGAGAATGGAACAAGGACAACAAGAATGAGGAAAGAAGAAAAGGAATGAGAGAAGGAGAGGAATAGGAAAACAGAGAGAAATACAGTAGTAGAAAAAAATGAGAGAAGAAAACGAGGAAAGAAAGAGAAAAGAGAACAAGAACGAATGAGAAAAGACAAAAGAGAAGAAATGGGCGGTTGTGAATCGGCAGTAAAACAGGCCAAAATCCAGATCCAGTCAGGCGCTAATGCAGGCTAAGAGGCCGTTTGCGTACTCTGCGTGCTTGAACTAAATGCAGGAGTTTAAAAATAAGTTTTAAGTCCGCTGTCTCATTTCAACGGGCAGGACGTCCCACAGTGCTCGAGCCTGATTAGAGAATGCTCTTGAACCTGCGCACTTCCGTTTAGAGCATCTTGCAAGGCCTGGTCTCAGGAATGTGACGGGAAGATGCGAGGAGGCCGTGTCATATTTGAGGAGATCAAAAGGTGGGCGTGGACGGCGAGCCAGTGCACGTCGGCCGTATGGCGGCGCTACGACCTCGCCATGCAATAATGGAGGGATCAAAAAATGCCCTAAAACCAGTTCTAACATATCAAATCCATTTTTTTCCATGAAACTTGTTACTTTGAAGAAATTGTCCTCAGCTTTGAATATGATCATGAATGTTTGTTGCGCGTTTGTCACGTGAGCCGACGGTCGAGCGGCGCGGCGCGCTTGCGTTGCCTCATTTGCCGGTTGTCGGCCAGGACGCCACGTTGTGTAACTCGGCCCGGGTTTTCCCTCTCCTCCAGCGGGATGAGAGATAATCTGACCCCCTTGGAAAGCACTCAATCCCGCGTCTGCCTGCGTGCGTGCGCGCCTCATCGTCCTCTGACGGCGCCTGCTCATCCAATATGCGTCGATCGCAGCGTTGACTGATTCCGGAAATATCTCGATGATTGTGCGCATGCGCCGTCATTGACCGCTTAACTAGCGTCGCCGAGGCTAGCAATTTAACTGTTGTCGTGGTGGTGGTGGTGATAATAGTGACAACCTCAAAGAGTGTCAAGAGGGACGCCAGTGATTGAGGGATGATGGACACAAATGCAGGAAAAAGAAGGCGGAGAAACGGGAGTTGTTTGTGCAATGAAAAAGGTGAGCAGACAACCGTGACTGGACTGGTCGCAGTGACTGGACTGGTCGCTGTGACTGGAATGAGCGTGACGTGACAGGACCCGATTTGCCTTGGCTTGCTGTGGAGCGGCTTTGGCTTGCCTGTGATGAAGTCGACTTCCATTAGAATTGCGCAATATATTTAGGTACAAAATATATCAACACTTGTCTTATATTGATATTGTTTTCTACACATACAATGGCTAATATGTCATTACTTAGGTGCAATACTTTGTATACTTTGACCATTTCTATGCTCTTTTTGCATTTCAGTTTTTATATTTGCACTGTTATTTTGTAATGTTTTGACCACCATTTGCAGTGTTAGCTGCTGTAATCTCGTCATAACATCAGGGATGTGATTTTTCCGCTAATTCGCAGAATTCCGCTTTTTTTTATCTCCCCCCCCCCCAAAAAAAAAATCTGATTTTTTTTTATTTTTTTTTTTTAAAGTAGTTCATTGTGTATGCACATGACTCCGACAGATAACATCTTCTGCTATAACAAAGACATTTGTGGTATGCTCTAATATGAGTTACTTTTCATTTGGTCATGAAATTTGAACTCTTCAACATTATTTCTGTGTTAACTTAGTAATCACATTAGTTCGATATGATGATATTCTCAGTGATAGTTTTTAAAAGCAAAGGCAGTCCAATGTTTTTGAATGTGACTGATTTTGAGTTGACTAAAACTGCCATTTTATATGGGATAGTTCAATATACATTGGAAATTTATGCTGTTGTTTTGTCTATTTCTTTGTCATGTGAGTGCATTGAAAGTACTTAAAAACACGGAAAACCCATGAGCTCCGGGGGGCTTTGCCCCCCGTGTCCCCCCCCACCAGGGCACTGCCTGGACCTAGCTGGGTGCCAGCGGCCCCCAGACCCCCGGCTAAATTTTCAGATAATTTCACTTTGGTCAAATCACATCCCTGTAACATGTGTATGATGACAGTAAATGATTTTGATTCTGATTCTGAAGACGGCTTGGCTGTGGCGAAGATTTGACGCACAAAGTTCCACACAGAACGCAGACAACGGACTCACACTTTGTTCCTCAAACAAATCTCGTCCACAAGGAAGCATTTCAAAACTTGCGTGCGTCCAAAAGAAGACGCTGAGGACGTTTAAGGGCTGTAATGTAGATGCCAAGTCTGGGGTGGCGCTGTAGCGCAGCCGCAGGGAGTTCACGGAACGCGTAGAAGAAGAATCAGCCAAGTAGACAAACACTTTATTGCAATCTGCAGAACAAACGTGGCTTTGCATGTTTCGAAACAACGCGAAAAAGACGAGCACGGGAGACGTGACGATGGCCGAGCAGTGGTTGTCGCAACTGAGCTGAACTCTGAGCAACCTGCGTTGTGTTCTTCGGTAACGCCGGAAGGTCAAAGGTTGACGTTGCCACTCCACAGCCGTTCTTGTTCAGTCACACCACCCGAGCCCATGACGCCTTTCGAGGCGAGCGGAGCTGAGGAATGTACGCCGTTAATTCCCCGTAATTGGCAAAATCGCATTCATTTCATGTGACCACACACACGCACACGCACACGCACACACGGGGTCTGTTTGTTACGTGCTCCGTCCGTCAGCTTTGAAGAGTCACGCAAGCTGAAGTACGTCAAGATGTGAATTGACATCCACACGGTCTCTTCTTAATGTCTTGACTTGATTTTGGTTTTTCGCTTTCAACTTGCCGGGTGTTTTGGGACGGCATGCGTTACTTGGCACTGCTGTTTTGGTTAGCAACAGAGTTGAAAGGGGTTCTCTCAAATGGCGGTGTAGCACTTATGAATTGATGCAGTTACACTTCTGACCTGCTTTTTTTTTTTTTTTTTTTTGCTGATGGGAAAAGTGAGCTGTTTATTCGAGGAAGGCGTTTAATCACATTCATTTAGGCTGTTGGTTAGTTACGTAGTTAGATGTTTGTTTAGTAGGTATTTTTGTGGTTAGTTGGTTTGGTGGGTATACAGTCAATTCTGTAGAGTAAATTTGACTATGTAGAGTGGGACCAAATAGACTCCGTTTTAGAGTAATATTTACACTTTGGAAGAGAGTAAAGTAAAGAATTGAAAATAACAAAAGTCAATCAAAGGCTGAGGAACGAACTCCCGATCTTCAGCTTGGGAGACCGACTATCTACTCCCTGAGCCACGCAGCATTGCTCAGGTGGTAGTGTCTCCCAAAATGACTTTGTTCCTCAACCCTTGAGTGACTTTTATTTAAAAAAAAAATTAATTATTTTTTTTTTAATTTTACTCTCTTCCAAGTGTAAATCTTACTCTAAAACAGAGTCTATTTGGTCCCACTCTAAATAGAGTGAGATTTACTCTACAGAATTGACTGTGTAGTTGTTTTGTTAGATGTTAGGCAGTAGGTTGGTTTAGTTCAGGGCTCAGCAACCTTGATGGTCAAAAGAGCCATTTGACACCAAAGGTCAAACAAAAAATCTGTCGGTAGCCGCAAAACATCTGAACATTGTGATGAACAAAGCGGTGTGTTCATGTTCTTCTTAGTCGGGCCGCTAATAAGAGCTGCAACGTATATGAAGCGTCCATCTAGAGATTCATTAAGTTCTACATTTCCTCTTTGGTTTTTGGATTGGTCATTTTTGGCCATGTTGTGGACATATGGTTATTTTCTGCCTCTTCTTCTTCCTTTTTTCAGCATTTTATCATTTTATGGCTATATTTTGACTTTTTTTGCTCTAAATTTTCTGACATTTTGTGGACATTTAATTTTGGGGATTTCTTCTTTTGTTTTTGGACGTTTTATGGTTTATTTTTGATCATTTTCTTTCCTGCCTTCTCCTTAAATATAATTTTGACTTTTTGGGCAATTTTGTATACACTTAAGGGTAATTTTTCCAGATTTGTTCTTATGTTTTTGGACATTTTAATAGTCAATTCTTGGACATTTTTGGCAATATCGTGGTCATTTTATGCAAATTTTCTGCTTTTCCTCTCCCCTTTAGGACATTTTAGGGTTACTTTCTAGACATTTTTAGGTCATTTTTAATACTTTTTTTTTTTAATCCGCTTTTGGTCTCTTCTTCTGACAACTTATAAATTTTGATTAAATTAAATATTTTATCTAAAAAGATCAAAGTCAATATGTATGTCAATGTCTACAAATTCAATTTGTTCTCAATCATTCATTCATTTAAAAAATATTTTATCTTAAAAAATAAAAGTCAATATGTATGTACACATTTTCTTGAGAGAGACCAAAGAGGTTGCCGTTTTTGACCAGTTTTACACAACTTTACTTACACTAGACTTCCAAACGCTATTTTCACTGGTAGTTTTTTTCCCCAAGCCACTTCACTGACGCTCTTCATCTTCCTCTGTCCAGCCATCATGTACGTGATGGGCGCTTTGGGCCCGGCGGCGGGATACCTGCTCGGTGGCGTCCTCATCGGCTTTTACGTGGACCCCAAGACGGTGGTCAACATCGACCAAAGCGACCCCCGTTTCATCGGAAACTGGTGACTCTGAACAAACGCAATGTTTTCGAACCCTCGTTGATGACCCACCCTCCATAACGAACCACTTTGCGCACCACTTTGGCGTGCAGGTGGAGCGGTTTCCTGCTGTGCGCGGTGGCCATGCTGCTGGTCATCTTCCCCATGTTCACCTTCCCCAAGAAGCTGCCGCCGCGACACAAGAAGAAGAAGAGGAGGAAAAAGTTGAGCATGGACGAGATGTCCAGCGACGACGACGTCCTCAAGGAGAAGAGCAACAACAACAAAGCCGTCAGCTCTTCCATGGGCTTCGGGAAGGACATTAAAGGTACGGACAAGAGCTGCTTTTCATCACAAACGCTGTGCACGTGGGGGGGGGGGATATTTACTCGACTGCAGATGGGGGAGGGGTTTATTTGTATTTTTGGAATCCGATTAAAGAATAGTCGAGGTAAATTGGATTACAAACCACAAAAGGGCTATTATATGGAGGAGGTTGTAAGATCGTTGTTAATACAAATTGGGGGGGCCAAACATTTGTTCACACTTCTCTTAACTCTTTGACTGCCAAAAACGTTAAATAACGTTTAGTAAAATCCTAGGGAGGAGTGCCAAAGACGTTAAAAGACGTTTGTTTCAAAACAGAGGTGAAACTAACCATTTTCTATTGTTGATTACTGAAAAACGGAATAAGGTAGAAACAAACTTTTTTTTCTGATGAAAGATGAGTGTCCAATCTTTCATTTGGTACTGTATGTGTTTCCATAGTCCAAACACATAATTTTCTATGGACCTTGAAAGATCAGTCAAAATGCTTAAATCGGCTGGCACCCACGGCATCCCTTTTCTGAAAACGTCTGGCAGTCAAAGAGTTAAATTATTGGTAATGCCGGTGATTTGATGGTTGCTTAAATGGTTGTTTGGTAGGTGAGGTCGGTAGTAGGCAGTGGCGTGCAGTCGGGGCAGGCAAGGTGGGCACTGCCTGCCCCGGGGGGGGCTGAAATGAAAGTTCAAAGCGTTTGGCTTCTTCTATTTCTTTTCATTATTTCTTTCATTTCAGAAAACCTGCACTAACTATCGGTTTGAAAGTGACAACATTTGCTGATTTTCATATCACTATTAATTGGTTAGATTGTTGGTTAGGTAGTAGCTTGCTTTGTTGTATGGTTGGTCAGTGAAGTTGTTGTGAAGGCTGCTTGTTGAGGTCGTAGATTTGTCGGTTGCTTTTGGGTGTTGGTTTGTTAAGTACATGGTCAATGCTACAATCATATTTACTCTTATAGTATTCCAAAGCACGACGGTGAGTTGTTTTCTTATCTGGAAGGTGGTAAATTGCTTGACGTAAAGAGGAACTAGTGCAGTTTGAGGCCTAGAAGGAGTAAACATTTTCAAAGGGCGTAAAGAAGAGAAAGCCCCGATTCCACTTGAGTAGACGAATGCATGAAATGTATTTGTAAGCTTGTGAACCTTTTTGTGTTTGTGTTTTTTGCCGCAGACCTTCCCAAGGCGGCCGTGAGGATCCTGAGCAACGTGACCTTCCTGTTCGTCAGCTTGTCCTACACGGCCGAGAGCGCCATCGTCACCGCCTTCATCACGTTCATCCCCAAGTTCATCGAGTCGCAGTTCGGCATCCCGGCGTCCAGCGCCAGCATCTACACGGGTGCGGCTTTCCCTTTCTTTGAAAAAAAAAAAAAAAAGAATCGCTCTGGTCGTGCTGCAACGGATCACGACAGTCGCGGTTCAGATCGGATCACGGATTTGAGTCGCAAATCGGATCAGCAAAAAAAAAAAAAAAAGATACATAGTACTTTGTTTTCATTTATTTTTAATGTGCTTTTTCCATTAAATAAAAAAATATAAAAATGTCTAATATAGCCGTGTAGGATTTAGTGTCTTCATTTATTTTGTAAAACACCTTTTCCCACTGAATAAAAAAATAATAATAATTTCAAAATGTCTAATAGCCTTTTAGGATTTCGGAGCACGGGTTCACGTGTGTGAAACAAGAAGGTATTAATGGCTTAAACTTGTGTTTCTATAATCTAAACAGCTAAGTTTGACATTTTGAGTTGAACGTTTTTCTTTTTAAATGGGTATAAAAATGTGTTTTATAAAATACATTAAGACAAAGTTCTATTTAACTTTTTATTTATTATTATTATAATGAAAATACCTCAAAGTGCAATTTAAGGCACATTCCGTTCCTTTAAATATGGAGAGTGACACTTGTGAAATTATTGTAATTATATTTCAGTATATCTTAGTAACATCTAACAAAAAGATCTAAAAACACCGAAGCAGCAAAGTATGTGAAAATCAACACTTTGTGTCATTCTCAAAACTTTTGGCCATGACTGCACAACGTCAATCAAAGAAACGTCTAAAAGGGAAGTCAAGCTCGCCTTCACGCCGCCACGTGGGCCAACTTCAAAGTAAAAGCCTACTAAGGCTATTTGCATTGCCGTCAATGTATTGCTGTATTTGGCCAACTTTATTTTGAAGTCAGGCTTGTTACGTTGCGTCTGTTTGTGGTCTGCATGTTGTGCCGTGTCACG
Organism: Vanacampus margaritifer; assembly: GCF_051991255.1. Classification (NCBI taxonomy): domain Eukaryota; kingdom Metazoa; phylum Chordata; class Actinopteri; order Syngnathiformes; family Syngnathidae; genus Vanacampus; species Vanacampus margaritifer. The sequence goes on from NC_135433.1 coordinate 1,173,371, forward strand.
CGTGTCCAGGCGTGATCATCGTGCCGAGCGCGGGCGTGGGCATCGTGCTGGGCGGCTACATCATCAAGAAGCTGAAGCTGGGCGCCCGCGAGTCGGCCAAGCTGGCCATGATCTGCAGCGGCGTGTCGCTGCTCTGCTTCTCCACGCTCTTCATTGTGGGCTGCGAGAGCATCAACCTGGGCGGCATCAACATCCCTTACACCACCGGGTAGGTGGCGGCGGCGGACATGTTGACGCCACGGCAGGGAAGCGCTGGCCGTGGAACCGGTCCAGGGCCGCTCTGTGATTTAGCAACTTTGGCAGGACGCCTCTCTCGGGTTGTCTTACTCTTGACCAGGGTTATTATAGTTTGGGAATTTTCATTTTTGTTAGTTTTGATTTAAAAAAATGAGTGTCACACATACTCATATATATATATATATATATATATATATATATATATATATATATATGGGTGTGTGCAGTCCTCATGTATGTACTTCTCTACACTTGTACACTTCTGGGAAGTCTTCTACTTATTGCTACACCTCTTTTTTATTTAATTTAAATTTTATCTCTTTCTATTCTGTTGTTTTCTCTTTACTGTAAACTGCAGCTGGACGGAGTCCAGGAAAAAGTTCCCCACGGGGAAAATAAAAGTATATCGTATTGTATCGTGTATATAAAGGAACTTTAAATTAACTCAATATTAACTCATTCACTGCCATTGACGACTGTAGACGTCAAAAATTCATTTGAACTATTTCCATTGGTTTCACATTTTTTTCCCCACTTTTGTTAACGAGTATGGAAACCTAGAAAAAAAATTTGACATTTAGAACACATAAAATTTGTGATTAATTTTGAGTTTAAATAATTAAGTAATTAAACAAAAAAGAAAATATTAATTTATTTTTTTAATTGTAATTAATCGCATGACTTCAATAGTTAACTCATGACTAATCACATTTTATATCTGTTCTAAATGTACAGTAAAAAAAAAAAATCCTAGGTTTTCATACTTTGGTAAACAAAAGTGGAAAAAAAATGTGAAACTAATAGAAATAGCTCAAATGAATTTTTGACGTCTATAGCCGTCAATGGCAGTGAATAAGTTAACATACAAATTTTGACACCCCTATATAAAATGCATCGCTTTAATAAGCTGCCATTGTGTATACTTTATAATGTTGTAATTTAGGACCAAAAATGGACCAAAAAGCCAAATGTATCGGGTTACATTCAAATGACATCTACAGATATTGAGGATTGCCAGATGTTCCGTAAATCAACCCCATGAGGTTTTAGTGGGTCGGGTGGGTGGGGGGGTGGGGGGTGGGGGGGGGGGGTGGTGAGTACCAAACCCACAAGCCCTTGTGGTCATTTGAGAATAATTTTTTTGCTTTCTGTTGCTAATGTCAAGTTGCTTGCGTTGTTGTTTTCAGGCCGACGCTGACGATGACGCAGCGGAACCTGACGGGCGGCTGCAACGTCAACTGCGGCTGCAGAATCCATGAGTACGCGCCCGTCTGCGGCTCCGACGGCATCACCTACTTCAACCCCTGCCTCGCCGGGTGCACCAGCGTCGCCAACGACAGCAGCGGCGTAAGACGTCGTCGCCAACGTTAATATCGTCCCTGGCTCAATTGTGCTTTACTGCCCGTGGGCAAAATCACCTCCCGCTGCTCGTTACAATGAATCGTAAGGTGGTCACATTCACACCTTTTCAAAGAATTCCTACACGAGCCACAGATGACACAGACCAGCTAACTGTTAGCCAGTTAGCAGCCAGCTGCTATCCTGAGCCGACAGCGGCCAACTCGACACTCTCATTCGCCGACTCCCATGTCACTCACCAGGCCACACCCTGCCCAGTTAGTCAGTTGCTTAGATGGTTAGGTTTAGTTAGGATAGGTTGGTTGCTTTGCTAGGTTGGTGGTTGCTTACTTAGTTTGACGTTTGGTTGCTAGGCTAGCCCTTACCAAAAAGTAGTATACATCATTTAGAGTATGCTGAACTCAATGACTGGCAGCCATTTTCACTGAAGCAACCCCCTTCGCTCCCGGCTGTTTTTACTGGATTTGGACAGATTTTTGCAAGGCCCACAGAATATTGTTCTGCTGTTATAAAAACATGGAACCTACCAAAAGAATAGATTCGAGTCTCTTCTTTCATCAGGAAAAAAAAAGCATTTGTATAGGTTTTCGTTTTGCAGCAATTAGCATTAGAATATAGCGAAGTTTCATCGCTATTCACATTTCTGTCAGAGAGCTTGTTGCAACACGGTCCTGGCTGATCTCTTATACTCTGCTGCCACCTGATGCCGTTTTTTTGTAGTAACTAGCATTGTTTTAAGCCACCTCTACATTTCAGAAGCTGCTCCAAAGCCTTCTGTATGCTCTTGCTTTAAAAACAAAAACATACATAACATAAACATAAAAAGCGTATCAATATGTTTTGGGGAGTGAAGGACAGAGTATTAAAGAAAACAAAAAAACGTCATGCGATTACTCAAATATTCAATGAAATGATCAGATGAGTCGATTATATATATGTATATATATATATATATATATGTATAACTTAAGACTAAAATGAGATGTTCATGAGAATACAGGAAAGGTTAGTAAGCGTGTCCCCAACATGAGAGCGCTGAGCGGGACCCGTAGCTGCTCGCAGCTCTAGTTAGGGCCCGAAAAGCTGCTGCTGCACGATCCCTATTGGAATTGAAAGAATTATTCCTTTTCTTAAGTATTATTATTACTATTGCTGAATGGATTGCAGTCCGTCCTAAAGGCTTATACATTGGGGAGGTGGGGGGGGTGGGGGGGGTGGATTTTCCATTCAGAATGATTTGATTGACAATGATTTATGCTTCAATTGATAGATTTGGAAAAAAATCGTCATGATCTACGCCAATCTGACTGGCTAATGCTAATTAGCGCGCTACTCGTGGCACTTTTAGCGCTCAAAAGAACGGCTATTACAGAGTAAATACAGAGCAGCACACCGACATGTGCTCTTAACAGTGTATCAGAATGAGCGGAACCACACTGCCCCTTAGTGGCCAAATTGTGTACAACAATAAAGGCACACACAAACAAGGGCAAGACAGTATCAAATCATTGAAATAAAACTGATTCTGGATCGTACTAAATGGGCACGCACGTTGCGCCTCACAACATTTGAACACGATTGAATGAAGCGACTACTGTAGCCATTCGGGAATCTGGAATCATCGATGATTGCAAACGTTCACAAAGATTCCCTCATTGCTGACTCCAACATCACCACAAACTGTTTTTTAATAGACTTTTTAGTGAACGACGACATCATGGAAAAAAAGCAACTCCAAGCTCCTCATAACCGCGACGGTCTTGTTGTGGTTGTTGTCTGTTGTCGCGCCATCTTGCAGATCCGCAACTACTCGGAGTGCGCGTGCGTGCAGAGCCGGCAGGTCATCACGCCGTCGTCGGGGGGGCCGGGCAGCAACCAGTTGCAGCTGGTCATCGTCAAGACCTACCTCAACGAGAACGGATACGCCGTGTCGGGGAAGTGCGACCGCGCCTGCGGCACCCTCATCCCCTTCCTCATCTTCCTCTTCATCGTCACGCTCATCACCGCCTGCGCGCAGCCGTCGGCCATCATCGTCACGCTCCGGTAACGCTAAATCTATTTTTCTTTTTTATTCAACTTTATTTTTGGAACTTTTTCAAGTATAGGGGATACATACATTTGGTCATCAATTTCACATTACATTAAAAAAAAAAAAAATGGCAGGTCTTTTTATACAGCAATGGTTCAATAGTCAATTTTTTGATTTATAAACATAATCCATTTTTCAATTTTGGGGTTTAAAGAGAAGGTAATTGGCTCCATACTTTCAATTGTGTTCATAATATTTACGCAATCGGTCTGTGTTGGAGGTTCAGATGCAGCCATCTACTAGTTACGCAAAATAACTTTATAAATAAATATTTCTTTAAGCACTTGTTTTGATAAAAAATACTAACCATTTAAAAAATAGGACTTGTTTTCACCCCAAATTTGATTTTCGCCCCATGAAAACATATTTGTAGTCCTACAACTACTCAAAAAATATTGGGAAAAAAAAACAAAACGTTTTTTTTAATATATATATTAATTATAATTTAAAAAATTTATTTAAAAAAAAAAACTTAATTTTGATTTAAAAATGTATAATTTATTTTTTACATAAGCTACTTTAAATATGACTTTTCTTCTTTTCTTACAATATATATATAAAATTAATTTTAAAAGTGACTTTCAATTCAAATCAAAAACTTTGACAAGAGTGCTAATGATTTGTTTGGCCCAGAGCAGAAACGCGTCACTAATCAAGCAACACACATGAACAAATCAACTTGACTCATCAATAACCAACTATTGCTCGTTTAGAAATAAATATTCATATTGTGTGTTTTGAACAAATTTTCTGACGAAGTTTGCTCTGCAGGCAGCTGAGAGCTGCTAGCCTGCTAGCGTGCTAACGGCTGCGTTTGTGCAGGTCCGTGGCCGAGCAGGAGCGACCGTTTGCGCTGGGAATGCAGTTTGTTCTGCTCAGGACGCTCGGTGAGTACAAATAAATACATCTCAGAAGGATTCCTAATATTTTGTACTCTGCAGGAATGAGTTTCTTTTTAGAAAAATCACAATTAGAATATATACAGTAATGTCTTCATTGAATAGAATTGGGACAGATTTGACCGCACTTTTTTAACTTCAATTCTATGGAGGGCCAAAACTGCCAAAATGAAAAATAAATAAATGATTAAGTAAGTAAATAATATATTTTATATATATCCCTAAATTAAATAAAGTAAAAGTAAAGACAAAAATAAAAATTTAGATTAAATATATAAATATAAAAATAAATGTGGAAATAAATACAGAAGTTAATAAATAAATACAATTAAATATCAATCAATAAATAAAAACACTCTGCTCTATGACATTTATATATTTCGTTCTGCAGACGCTCTGTCAGGTCGAAATGTTCTTCCAATGAAGGGGCGGTCCTAAGCCTGTATTGGGTTTGGGCCCCGCCGTTGCAAACGGCCTTTCAATCGTTCAATAGTTGCCGAGAGTGAGCGGGTGGGTGAACAAGGAAGTCTCGTCTCCTTCTCGACTTCCATGTTTGCCGAGCCGCTTATTCAACCATGAAAAGGCAGTTTGCAAAGGCGGAGCCCAAGACCAAAACAGGCTTAGGACCGCCCCCTCATTTGCATAACATTTCATCCTGACAGAGCGTCTGCAGCGTGAAATGAATACATCTGAAAGCAGAGTGTTTTTATTTATTGATTGATATTTTATTCTATTTATATATTTATTTTGTATTTCTTTTAACATTTATTTTTATCTTTATTTTTTTAATCTAGTTTTTTATTTTTGTATTTATGTTTACTCTTATTTATTTGTGGATATATATATATTTTTATTTATTTTAATTTATATTTATTTTTGTGGTATTTAATTTTTGAATTGTATTTTTTATAACCCTTTTTATTTTCCTTTTTAGTCATTTCTTTTTGACTTTGTCAGTTTTGGTCCTCCATACGGTTCAGCTGCTCCTTCTGGTGCGTGTGACGTAGCCACCAGGGGGCAGCATAGAGTTCCGTAGAGCCGTGTCAGTCGCTCAGTAAGCCGGAGTAAGATCTTCTCGTACCTGCCCTGTTGACACGTGGCCTGTTTTGGTCCGGCAGCGTACATCCCGACGCCCATCTACTTCGGCGCCGTCATCGACACCACGTGCATGCTGTGGCAGCAGGACTGCGGCGTGCACGGCTCGTGCTGGGAGTACGACGTCACCTCCCTGCGCTTCGTTTACTTCGGCCTGGCGGCCAGCCTCAAGTTCCTGGGCTTCCTCTTCATCTTTCTCACGTGGTACTCCATCAAGTACAAGGAGGAGCGCGTGGAGCGCTGGCTCAAGCGCCACCTGTCGCCCGCCGACACGGTGGGCAGCCTGGTGTGCCACCCGGGGGGCCGCAAGGGCCACGCCCGCACCCGCTCCTGTCCCGTCAACATCCCGCGCAGCGAGCACACTGCGCCGCCCCCCGCCTGCGTGCCGCCGCGCGCCGGCCCCCTCAACCGCGGGGTCAGCACGCAGAGTTGCCCCGGGAACGAGTTGAAAGCGGTGACGCCCCCGCTCGCTCCTGCCGCGCCGGCGCGCTCCCTGGAGCAGGTGGCGGTGCGCGTCTGATTGTCGGCCGATGGAATGCCGGCGCCGGTCCGCAATTTGAGGAGCCAACGTCTGGCTTTCTGTACAAACGTGGTGCCCAAAACAGACAAACGCTGCCCCCCCCGGCCCCCGGCCCCCCCCCTGAACTGCTCTCAGCCCACCTTCACCTTCACGACATTCATTCGCACGTGTGGTCATGTGACACATGCCACACAACACAACCACCGCTGGCACACCGACACTGCGTTAGGGTCCCGAAGGGGTGACGAGCCAGGCACACTTTGCCTTCATTGGTACCAAAGTCACCGCAACAATTTACTGTACCCACTTTGGTTCACTCGTACGGAGGACCAAAACTGCCAAAACTAAAAAGAAAGAAAGAAATGAATAAAAGTGAAAATAAAAACGCATCTATAAAATATAATTCAAAAATTAAATACAAAAAAATACATGGATATGGAAATAAAAACAACAACAAAATATATATCCATAAATAAAAGTAAAAATAAATACAAAAATAAAAAACGAGCTTCAAAAAATAAATACAAAAATATATATATAAATAGAATTAAATCTCTGCTCACATTTATTTATTTCATGCTGCACACGCTCTGTCAGGACAAAATGTTATTCAAATGAGGGGGCGGTCCTAAGCGTGTCTTGGGTTGGACTCAAGTCGCGAGTTGTGGTGACCGTGGACAAGATAGTCGTCCATTGCTGGCGTTCTCCATGCAAGCCGGCAAAACTCGACCAATGAAAGGCAATGTTTGCAATGGCGGAGTCCAACCCAAGACACGCTTAGGACCGCCCCCCTCATTTGAATTTCGTCCTGACGGAGCGTGTGCAGCATGAAAGAAAAAAAAAATGTGAGCAGAGCGTTTGTATTTATTAATTGATTCTTAATTCTATTTATATATTTACTTTTGTATTTATTTCCACAACAATTTTTATATTTATTTTTTTAATCTTGTTTTATTTTTGTATGTATTTTTATTCAGAATTATGTTGGATATATATATATATATATATCAGGGATGTGATTTTTCCGCTAATTTGCGGAATTCCGCTTTTTTTATCTCCCCCCCCAAAAAAAAAAAATTATTATTATTATTTTTTTTTTTTTTTTTTAGTAGTTGATTGTGTATGCACATGACTCCGACAGATAACATCTTCTGCTATAACAAAGACATTTGTGGTATGCTCTAATATGAGTTACTTTTCATTTGGTCATGATACAATTATTTGTGCATGAAATTTGAACTCTTCAACATTATTTCTGTGTTAACTTAGTAATCACATTAGTTAGATATGATGATATTCTCAGTGATAGTTTTTAAAAGCAAAGACAGTCAAGACAGTGTGACTGATTTTGAGTTGACTAAAACTGCCATTTTATATGGGATAGTTCAATACCAGCGGCCCCCAGACCCCCGGCTAAATTTTCAGATAATTTCACTTTGGTCAAATCACATCCCTGATATATATATATATATATTATATTTTTTTATTATATATTTTTATTTCCATATATATATTTACTTTTTGAATTATATTTTTAAATCCGTTTTTATTTTCCACTTTTATTCATTTCTTTATTACATTTTTAATTTGAGCAGTTTTGTCCCATCATACACTGGATCCAATTGGCCTTCAAAAATGTCATTTATTGGAACCATACCACATTTTGGCAACCTTTCCAAAAAGGATAGATGGCGCTAAAAGTTTGGAAGAGGTCCTTCTTAGTTTTAGGGGACCCAAAAGGCGGAGCGAGACTCTTTGTATGGCTTTGGGCTTCTTTTCTAGTAACTAGTAACTATTCCCATGTATTATGATCTTATCGCAGACAAATCAGAAATTTCTTAACAAAAATGAATCAAATCCTAATTAATATCCAAATTTCAGAATGTCATTTCAAACAGTTCGGTTCACTTCACAACTTTGACAATAGACATTTATGAACCGCAATGACTTCTTGGCCTCCATTTCACAAAATTGGGAACCCAAAGGATGGAGCTTGAGTTCACTTCTGTGTCGTCAAAAGTCTCGAAAGGGGACCATGTCACTTTTTGGCACCCTTTTACAGTGTTAAGGGTACCTAAAAGGTAGAGCCAGACACGGTTTGGTTCACTTTGAAATCGTTTCCATGGCCAAAAATACAGTGAAGGTTACCAAGGTATCACTTGACCCTGCACAAGTTTTGACAATGGAAATGGACGAAGCGTACCATTTTTTGGCACCCTCTCACAATGTTGTGCTTCTTTCATGGGTGGAGCCTGAAAGTTTGCTTACTTTGGTACCCTTCAAAATCTATCGAAATGAACTAACCGTACCATTTTTTGGCACCCTTTCACAACAAAAGGACGTTGCGTGTTCTTGACATATTTAATGAATCTTTGACGTATTCATTAAGCGTTAGCCGCATCGCGCCACAAACTTGATCAAGCCAAACGATTCCGACACTCAAAATGCGCTAAACGCCGCCGCGATGAGACAAAGCGATTTTATTGAAGTTGTAACGTTGCGTAGCAGATGCCAATTTACTCATTTGGCGTAGCTTCCAGTTTGCGGCAGATGTTAACTAAGTTGCATGTGCGAGATACGTTAGCGGCGTGTGCAACTCGCTGGTTGCAACTCGCGCAAATGCATTCGTGTCATCTTTTCGATCCCGAGAATCCAAAATGTGAAGGTTTTTTTTCAAATCACTTCCTGATTTTTGATCAACTTCCTCAATATCCTCGGGCACACAAAACACGCACACACTCACTCGTCACATGATGTTCGGGCGCAATGCATTGTGGAAGAAGCGCAAGCTAGCAACTCGGACTTTTTTTAAAATTATATTTTTAAGAACCCTAAGTGATTTTCAGCCTGTTGTCCAGCCAATGCGAACACATGACCAGAAACCTGTGGCTTCACGTGACCACATCTCCTCTGCTGGTGACTTGTGGAACTGCACGTGACAACCAAAAGGATTTCATCAGTGAACTCATCCCACCATAATGAGCATACTTGAGTCACGGGATCATCATGTGACCACCGGGTTGGATAAAAAAAAAAAATCTGTATTTGTGTTTGTTTTATGATGTCACCTCACTGGGACGCTTTAACGTCTTTCTGTTAAAAATGTGAACAAAAGAGAAAAAAAAGTAATAAAAAAATCTTACCATGTTTTTTGTCCTGTTCATTTTGTTGCCACTAGATGGCGCACGTGTGCCACACAAATCAGTTGTATAGAGAGGGAGTTTGGCAAACTCTGCTTCGGCAGGGTAACAAGATGGCGTCCGTCTGTCGTCTCCAGCAGTTGCCAATTCACGCTGTGATTTGTCACGCTGTGATTTGTCACGCTGTGATTGGTCAACTGTTGGCCACATAACATTCGAACGCCACCTTGTTACCCTGCAGAAACAGAGTAGGCCAAACTCTTTATATGGCTCTTCGACAAATACCAATCACGACTTCTAAGTGTATTTTTTTTCTTCATTTTTGCGTTTTTCTTTGTGTGTGTGATAAGTGCAAGTGCATTCAGTTCAAGTTTGTGTGCTAACTACGGCAACAACACTAGAACAAAATAGCCTCATATGCCTGCGCAATATTGCGCGTTCGTAAAAAAGATGCATGAAAAAAATCTTGGATTAGTAACTAAGTAACTTTTGATCCTATAGGTTTTAAAGATGAACATTTTTCTTTTAACCCCATTATATTTACAGTAAGTCTGCATTGTTCTACTTTACAGTAGGTCTGCGATGTGTGTCTTTTGAATCAGAGGTGTCAAACTCCGGCAGTCCTGCAGCTTTTGGAGGTTTCCCTCTTCCAACAAGCTGATTCCAATCAGCAGGATCGTTATCAGGTTTATGCAGAGCTTGCTGATGAGCTGACATGTATCAGCTGTGTTGGAGAACGGAAACATCCAAAACCTGCAGGACTATGGCCCTCCAGGACCGGAGTTTGACACCTACATTTTAAATGACCCCCACTCCTCACCCAGTCTCAACCCTTATGCTGTTGTAAGCCCAAGATGTTGTCGTTTCCGGAGGCTGGGTAAAAGGCGGGCTACAAATAGTTGATGTTTTCTGGCATCTTCCTGCTATTTGAACTCTCTTCTCGAACGAGGCTGGCTCGGTTACACCTCTCTCTCCTCTCTCTCCTTTCTCTGCGCTCATGACATGCGCAGTACACAAAACACTTCAGCATGTCAAACTCAAATAAATACAAAACCAGAAGTAATCATTCACAAAACAAATATAAGTCAATTGCAATTAAATAAAAAATACACATTTGCAAATAACGTGTTACACTATGATAATGGCCACACGTTGTTCTAAAGACAATAAAAAATAAACCGGACCCACTCTAACGGCAAACTATAATTAGAGTATGTGTGAAAATCTTTTCTACTCGTACAAGTTATGCTTTGGTACAGAACTGCTTTGCTTAAATTAAAAACAAAAGAATAACGTGCATCTGTCGTGACCTTGTTTTGACCTATGTGATTGCCTCGTTAGCGATCCAAGATGGCCGATCTTCTGCGCATGCGCTTCACAGATCGGGCCTAGACAGCCACATGTGGAAACTCCACTTCCCAGAATGCACCGCGTCAGTCACTTCCGGTTCCAGCTACCCAAGCAGGAAGCTAAAGTCAGATGAAAATGAAACCAATTCTCTCTTCGTCTACTGCAACCTGCTGAAGATCCTTAGGACAAACACACAAAAGCACAACATACGAAACAAACTGAAGTGCGTTTGAAAGGTATGTCGCGAATTAACGTGTTTTTTTTTTTGTTTTTTTTTAAAGCTTTGATGTCAGCGACGATGACGTGTTTGATGTGATGACTTTTTGTTACTGTTTCGTTTCGGCCCAAATGAGCTTCTGCTTCTCAATCTTGCTCACGTGACGTGAGGACGATTATCATCGTTATCATGATGAAGAGGAGAGGAAACATGACATTATAGTTTGCTCTTGTCAAGTATCGAGAAAAAACCCTCATGTTTTTCTTTTTCTCATTTTCTCCTTTGCTTTTTCTTTAGCTTACCTCTTCTTCTAAAGATGATCCGCATCCTGGATCTGTCTTATTTGAGTATTGCGCCACAAATGGCTGCTGCTGATGATGATAATGATGATGATGTCACCATAGAGATCCATCACAGCATATTGTAGCAGTGCACGGCCCAAGATGGCTCCCAAGCAAAATTTGAGCAGCTACCTTCTCAAGGGTTCCATTGACATGTTGCGGCACCTCCAACCCAAACTTGGACATTCTCTCTTGTCATTTATGCACTCTTTTCTCCTGCGCTTATTGCCACCTCAGTCTGCAGTTTCCTAAGTGAAATTCCTAAAAATCCCTTAAAATATAGTCAACAATTTGTGATGTAAGATTACGTACAGTATGTGGGATTGTAAAAATCTGCGATTTATGGTTTTGGACGGCTGTAGTGCCTTTCTTACTGTATTCATCATTGTAGTTCCGTCACTCGCTCTCCATCCTTTGCATAACTTTTGTTGATCGGTATTATTAGTATTTGGAGGCCCGTAGCCTGACCGATCGCGGGCAAGAAAAACCTGGCGACCCATCAGGCCTACAAAGAACTGCTACAGCATTACGAAGGACTAAAACTGCCAAAATTAAAATAAATAAAAGTGAAAATAGAAATGGATATAAAAATATGATTCAAAAATAAAATAAAACAAATATACATGGAAATTAAAAATAAATATATATATATATATATATATATAATACAAGTAAAAATAAATACAAAAATAAATATATAAATACAATTAAGTATCAATCAATAAATAAAAACACTCTGCTCTCACATTTATTTATTTCATGCTGCAGACAACTCTGTCAGGTTGAAATGTTATTCAAATGAGGGGGCGGTCCTAAGAATGACTTGGGTTGGACTCCGGCGTTGCAAACTTTCTTTCAATGGTCGAGTGAACGGGTTGGAAGTCTCGCCGGCTTGCATGAAGAGCTCCAGCAATGGACGACTATCTTGTCCACTGTCACCACAGTGATGGTATTGATTGATATTTAATTCTATTAATGTATTTATTTTTGTATTTATTTTGACATTTATTTTTATATTTATTTTATAATCTCGTTTATTTTATTTTATTTTTTTTATTTAGGGTGTGTATATATATATTTATTTTTATTTTTATTTTTTATTTCCATTTATATTAATTTTGTTGTTTTTAATTTTTGAATTGTATTTAGTTTTTTTTACATCCCTTTTTATTTTCACGTTTATTTATTTATTTAAAATTTTGGCAGTTTTGGTCCTCCATACAGATCTGAGGCATTGAAGTCGACCAGCGAAAATTCTGGCTTGTGCGGCAGAATCAGAGATTGTGACTGCGTGAAAGTTCGAGAGACTGAAGAAGAAGGCAACCTGCGAATTTCTGAACTTGACCGCTGTTTTCAGAATCGTCAAAGATGCTATTACTCTAACATCTTTGACGCTCTATGCGAAAGAGGCTCCAGAGGTAAGCTAGCTTTTAGCATGTGCGCGCTAACATTGCTAACTCTCTCCCGTGTGCAGATGCAGTCATGTGACGGGCAGCAACGCCGGCGTGTGTGTTGAGCGCAGTCGACTCCCAAGCAGCCGGCACCGGCCGGTACCGCCAGCGCCGCCATGGACACCCGATGCAGCAGCAGCGCCGATTCTCGTGCGACGGCGGGCTACGGGACCAGGAGCTCCACGCCCCTCCAGGCCCGTGTGGAATTGTACGAGGAGGCGAAGAATTGCATCTCCGACGTCAGGCGGACCTTTTGCCTCTTCGTCACCTTTGACCTCTTGTTCGTCACCTTGCTGTGGATCATCGAGCTCAACGTAAGCTTGCTTGGCTTTGTCCTGATCCAATCCCGATTCTGTGTGCCTTCGCACGGCTGATGCGGGTGGCTGCAATCAGATAGTCACATGGATCCGTCTGTTGAGGATACTTGCTTCAACAAACCAAGATGGCCGACTTCCTGTTTGATTTAAGACATGGGTCTTTGAGACTTTTTTTGTACGTTTTCTGGTGAGCGACATGTCCACCAAATTCTGTGTCGATAGGAGAGACTGGTGTGGGTAGCTTTACTTTTGTTTTGTTTTTACTTTCGACACGATCACGACAAAGGAAACCAAAATGGCCGACTTCCTGTTCAAATTCAATGACGGCTCAGTTAAGCTTTTTTTGTGCGTCTTCTGATGATAGACATGCCCGCCTTAATTGGAGAAACTGGTGTGTGGGGCAGCTTTTTTTTGTATAGTTTTTAATTTTACAGGGGTTGTAACAAAGTGTGCCGCTTCAAACAAAAATGGCCGACCTCCTATTCGATTTCGATCATTGGTTCAATTTTTGCACATTTATGTGACGATCGCTGAAACTGATGTCCGAGGGGCTGATTTTTTTCTCTCTCCAACTTTCTAGGGGCACAACAAAGTGTGAAATGTCGCCTGAAAACAGAAATGGCCAACTTCCTGTTCAAATTCGATCATGGGTCCTTGATGATAAAACATGTCTACCAAATTAAGTGTAGCTTGTAGAAACTGGTGTGGAGGCAACATTTTATTTTTTATTTTTTCAACTTTCCAACAAAGTATAAAATGACTGCTTCAAACCAAAATGGCGCCAATTTGATTGTGGGTCCATGACGTGTCCGCCTGTTTTGGTGCGGGTGAAACTGGTGTCAGCGTGTCATTCTTGCAAACATCTCAGGGGGCGCTGTTGAGTGCGTACTTTGTGTGTGTCAGGTCAACGGCGGGCTTCCCAAGCAGCTGAACCAGGAAGTGCTTCACTACAACTATCACGGCTCCTTCTTCGACATCTTTGTAAGAAAACACACGCTTGCACTTTTCGGGCAAGTCCATCCAAATGGCTTGACGTTGTCTTCCTGTTGCGTCTCCTCCACTTCCTGCTTTGGCTCCGCCCCCTCAGCTTCTGGCCGTCTTCCGATTCGCCGTTCTCATCTTGGCCTACGCCGTCTGCAGGTTGAGACACTGGTGGGCAGTGGCTGTGAGTACACACACACGCACACACACGTATGCATAAGATCTACGGGTGTCAAAATGAGTTAATTTAAAGTTCCTTTCCCGCCATCATTTTTTTTTAAACGCACGTTTAATGCCCGCCCCTTACTTGGAAAGCCTGTACTGGGGGAATTCCAGTCGCAGACATGTCCACGTCAAAATTTAGCAGTAATAATAATAATTGCATTATATTATTATTAGATGAAAAAAATATTATAGAAATAGATAAATAATAATAAGAAAAAATAATACATAAAAATAAAATAAATTATTATTATACATAATAATAATTCCAGTCGCAACGCAGCAGACATGGCTATGTCAAAATTTAGCAGTAATAACTGTAATAATAACTAGATTATATTATGATTATATAAATAAAATATTACATAAATAAAGAAAAAGGAAGAAGAAGAATAAATAAAACAAATTATTATTATAAATAATAATTCCAGTCGCAACGCAGCTGACATGTCCACGTCAAAATGTAGCACAAATAAATGTAATAATAATTTCATTATATTATTATATAAATACATTATTTTTATATAAGGAAATAAATGATAATAATAATAATCAGAAAGAATAATAAATAAAAAAAATTATTATAAACAGTACTAATTCCAGTCGCAATGCAGCAAACATGTCCACGTCAAAATTTAGCAGTAATAAATGTAATAATAATTCCATTATATTATTATTATTATATAAAGAAAGAAAATTAAAAAAATATATATTATTATAAATAATACTAATTTAGCAGTAAAAAAATTTAATAATAATGCATATATTTGGGGAGACTGAGGTCAAGTTGTGTTTTACAATTTTAAAAATGTGTACGTGACACAAAAGTGCGCACACTCGTCAAAGATGGCGACACGCGCAGCAGCACATGACTTTGCGGTTGTTTGTGTTTTTGTTGATCAGACGACCACCGCTGTCAGCTGTGCCTTCCTCATCGTCAAAGTGATTTTGTCAAAGGTCAGGCCTCAAAGGAAACCATTAGGAAAGTAGTACATGGCGTGCCCGTGCGTAAACGCTGGCTCGGCCTTTGCAGCTGCTGTCCCAGGGCGCGTTCGGTTACCTGCTGCCCATCGTCTCCTTCGTGCTGGCCTGGATGGAGACGTGGCTGCTGGACTTTAAGGTTCTGCCCCAAGAGGCCCAGGACCAAAACCGTGAGTGGGCCGTCGTCAATATCTTCATCTTCATCTTCATCTTCGTCACTTCCCTTCTGACCTTCATGTTTCTGCGATGACCCCCCGTCAGGGTGCCGCTCCCTGTCGGCCGCCGCCGAGCGAGCTTGTCTCCTCGGACCCGGACCTTTGTCCGACGGCCAGTTCTACTCTCCGCCTGAGTCGGTGGCAGGTGAGCGCCCCCTAGTGCTCCTTTGCTCAACGACACGCAACAACAAACTCACGACGCCAGCTTGACGTGATCCAGGGTTATTCGAGTTCATTTCACTTTCTTTTTATTTCATTTTGAGTTTTTTTATTTTTTTATTTAGTGAGTTTTCACGTGTCTTTGATATGCCTTTGATTCCTTGCTTTGAATTCATGTCAAAATGATGTCTACAGTCTATGTTTAGAAATACAATAGTGACAAATTAAAATGTTTTTTTTTTTTATCAGCTTAGCTTTCAAGGGTCACCCAAATGGCACCTTTTTGTTTGCCTAAACCCGTGTTTTGGAAAATGCTCTTTTTCTGTAGTATTATTGTCAAACTTGAACTGGAATTAGGGAAGACCTCAAGCTTTCGTATTGTCGTGTTTTTCAGTCCAGCAAGACAGATTTTAACATAAAATTTGTCTCTTTTTTTTTTTTTTGTATTCAAACTTTCATTACCCAGTGTCAGTAGCACTTAAACAGATTTTGACTGTTGGGGAGAAAAAATCAAAGTGTTATCTTTAAAAAGAGTCCAAAATTATGCTGATAATTCAAATAGTTCAAGAACAGCTTCAAGTTGACTTTTTTCGGCGTGTTCGACAAAAAATGACAGAAATTCTAAGTTTTTTTTTTTTTAAATATACATTACTTTGTGTGCAACATTTCATAAACACACACACTGGTCATGAAAAAAAAAACATGAAAAAAGTAACGCATTTCTTAACTGGTGTTGTATGAAAAAGCAGGCGAGACGAGCCATTGGAGCAAAACGTCAAGCAGGCCAAATTGTCGTCTGGCAGCGACAATTCTGAAGGTGCTTTTCGATTGGCTGCTGCTCGATGACGACACACACTTTTAAATGTCCTTATTCCGGTTAATATTCAAATAAATGCACTTCAAATCACATTTAAAATCATCCCCAAAGGCTCATACATTAAATGAAAATCCCAAAGACTAAAACGAATAGAATTATACTTAGTTTGTTAGTTTTGTAAACATAAAATGTACTTTCCGTTCGTTTTTTTTTTTTAAAGCATTTTCGTTTTTATTAACTCATTCACTGCCATTGACGGCTATAGACGTCAAAAATTCATTTAAACTATTTCTATTAGTTTAACATTTTTTTTCGACTTTTGTTAACAAGAATATGAAAACCTAGAATTTTTTTATTGTACATTTAAAACAGATATAAAATGTGTGATTAATTGTGAGTTAACCAGTGAAGTCATGAGATTAATTACAATTAAAAATGTTAATCGCCTGTCGCCCCTAATTTTTACTAATCTTTTTTTTTTTTTATCAATTTATGGCAGTGAATGAGTTAATATGTGTAATATGAAACATTTTAATTTCCATCCCTTTATTTAAAAACAGGGCTTTTTTTCAAACTGACAACATAGGAAATACACTTTATTATTATTATTTATGCTTCCGTTACTTGTATTTATTCATTTAATTATTTATTTATTTTAATCACCAACAGTTAGTATTATTATTAGGGATGGTTGATGCCACTTGTTTTTTCCCAGACCGATAGCAGTACTAGTATTTTTATCGTAATTAATCACATGACTTCAATAGTTAACTCACGATTAACCAAAATTTTTCATATCTGTTCTAAATGTGCAATAAAAAAATATTCTAGGTTTTCATACTCGTTTTTTTTTTCTTCCATGAAAGCTCAGTATTGTTCATTCGATTTGACATCATCATTGCTCTCCTTTTTTTTTTTTTATTATTAAAAAAAATAATAATAATAAAAAATAAAAAAAATAAAAAAAGTTTTTTTTACGTTTATAACCGTCAATGGCAGTGAATGAGTTAATATTTCATTAACGAAATCGTTTTGGGAATTTTAGTTAGACCTTTTTTTCATGAGTTTTTATGACCTAAAATAACCTTGCTAAGATCTATTTCCCGTTTTCTTGGCCAGACGACGACGACGACGACGACGACAACGACGACAACATGGATGACAAACGGGGACTCTTGTAAGGGCTCGCCGAGCACCGATGCATGCTGGGAAAAAAGACATGATTCCGCTGCTGTTGTTTTTTTTTTTTTGTTGATGTTGGTTGTCAGAACGTCCAAACAGAACGTTCTGTGCATCTGCCTTGAAGGGAAACTTTGCCTTATGCTTGCACGCACGCACACGCGCACACACACACGCACACACATTTCCTGTAAGGGCCGATGAGCTTTCATACGGACGCGTACAACTGCCAATTTGGAGTCAACATATTTGACTGGCAAAGAAATGGAAACGTATTTGTAAACACGTTCAAACCATCTTGTAGGATAAATATACGGAAGAGGATTAGGGCAAGTGAAGAAAGAAAAAAAAAAAGGTTAGCAGGATTCTGACTTTATATCTCACTTTAAAGTCAGAATTCTGACTTTAAAGTGAGATATTCCGAGAAAAAAAGTCAGAATTCTGACTATAAAGTAAAAATTACACTTTAAAGTCAGAATCCTGCCAAACTTTTTTTCTCTCTTTACTGGTCTTAATCCTCTTCCATATAAATACAAAAAACTTGCAAAAAAAAAAAAAAGTTTGTTTTTTGGGTGTTCATGTGAAGCCCCTGTGCCATTAAAGGAAAAAATGCTAAGTTGTTAGCATTTAGCCTACAAATACATTCAAATGTACTTTTAAAGGTATTTCATATTTGCAAATATGTTGAACGTATTTGCCAGTCCAAAATGTTGACTCCACATTGACGGTTCCAAACGTCCGTACTTTGACAAGAAGGGTTGAAAACGTGCTCGTGACGACGCTCTTACGTCCTTACGTTGTCTCCAAAAAGAAACAGGAAGCAAATGTCCATGACAAAGTGGCACATTTTTCAAAATAAAAGTCTGTCTTCCATCAACTGTGACAAAGAGAAACAAAAACGTGCATGCTTACAGACAAACACAGAAAGGCACAAAAATGTGCCCGGAAACACGCAAAGATGAGCGACAACGTGAGCAAGACCGCTTGCCGCCCACGTGAGGGATGCGTCCATCTTTTATTCTGCTTTTGTTTACGAAAAATGTGAAAGACAGATAATACGTCACATATGAAATGTTCTTTTCAAACGGGGTCACAAAATGTCAAAGTAGATGAAAAATAACATTTTGAACGTCGATCGGGTTTGGCCAGCGTGGTGCCTGTGGGCGTGGCTGTCCCAAAAGTAGCTCGCCGATCATGGGGCATTGTGATTTTCTAGGAAATGTGAAACTTTAAACAATGCAAAAGCGCGGGACTGCCAATGTGGAGTTTCTGACTAGCAAATACATTTGAACATTTATGCATAATAAAACGTAGTTTCAAACATACTTCTATACTAAATCATAAAAATGTATATAGAAATGTGTATATATATATATATATATATATATATATATATATATATATAACGGAAATCATGCATTGCCGACAATAATAGATTCTAAAAATTATGAATAAACAAGGTTTACTTAATTTACAAACTATTGGTATAAAGTAGGACAAATGCTAAAAAATAAAATAAAAAAATGTCGTTATTAAAAAAAAAAAAAAAGCTAGGATTTTAGTATTTTGCCAACAAGTAAAACGGAACATATTTAAAAATACGTTTACACATTTTCCAGTCCAAAATGTTGACTCCACATTAAAAGTTCCACGCTTCCGTACGACACACAGAAATAAAAGTTGCATATTGCTATTTATCTATTTCCCAATTTATTGTGCAAAATCATTAATATGATCGGTGTGTTCACATAAATAAATGTCATGGATTGTTAATAAAAACTAGGGCTGTCACTAACAAATCTTTAGTTAGCTGATTTTTTCCCCCTTGTAGCCCATATATATATATATATATATATATATATATATATATATATATATATATATATATAATGAAATGTTATAGGAACAAATGAGTTATTTTGTAAGTGTGTATCAAACTGGTAGCCAAGAAGGTTGCTGACCCCTCGTAGATGATCCTGATGACGTACGACCATTTTTCAAACGTCGCCATTGAAGTTAATTGAAGTGCCATACGGCCTACAAAAAAACAACTATTTTTTGTTATTTTTTAAAAGCTATTGATTGTATAAAAAACATAAAGCATCCATCCATCCGTTTTCCTGTACAATTTTTGACTGAATGGCCAGTCAAGCCCCGCCCACGTCTGCTGGGGACTGACGAGCCACAGTCAATTCAAAAGGGTTTGCACTTTTGGAGTTGATTGAAGTTTCCAGCAGGTCTCAGAGACACAAACATCTCGATGAGGTCTTTGTCTGGGACCGCTGGAGACCAATCAGACTGAAGAGACGTGGACAGCCGAGACTTGTACGCAGCTATAGAGGACGAAAACTGCCAAAATTAAGAAAAGAAACAAATGACTAAATAGATGAATAAAAGTGAAAATAAAAAAATATATAATTCCAAAATTACACATATACACACACATATATATATATATATATATATATATATATATATATATATATATAATATAAATGGAAATAAAAATAACTATATCTCTCTATATATATATTTATATATGTGTACCCCTAAATAAATAAAAGGAAAAATAATAATAATAAAAACGAGATAAAAATAAATCAATTTAATAGAATTCAATATCAGTCAATAAATAAAAACGCTCTGCTCACATTTATTTATTTCATGCTGCAGGCGCTCTGTCGTTTTGAAATGTTATTCAAATGAGGGGGCGGTCCTAACATGTCTTGGGTTGGATTCCGCCGTTGCAAATTGCCTGCCAATGGTCGAGTGGGCGGAGACCCACTCCAACCCAAGACACGTTAGGACCGCCCCCTCATTTGAATAACATTTTGACCTGACAGAGCGTCTGCAACATAAAATAAATAAATGTGAGCAGAGCGTTTTTATTTATTGACTGATATTTAATTCTATTAAATTTGTTTATTTTTGTATTTATTTTTATCTTGTTTTTTTTGTTTATTTAGGGGTTTATATGTATATATATATAATTTGTTCTTTTTTACTTCCATTTAGATTTTTTTTTTGCCTTTAATTTTTGAATTATATTTGAATATCCATTTTTATTTTCACTTTTATTCACATATTTAGCCATTTATTTATTTTTTATTTTGGCAGTTTTAGTCCTCCATACGCAGCAACGTTTGTCAGACCGGACCATGTAAGTGAATCCGCGTGTGACGTTGCAGCGCCTTAGTGACGTTTCTCTGCACCGGTGAGTTCCGTCCTTAAAGCTTGCATAAAATTCCAATGCAGAGCCCAAAAATCAACCAAGTGAGGACTCGACACTCAAAAAAACTGTAAGGTGGGACACTCACAAGTCAAGGTACCACTGTGGTAAATTATTGAGCAGGTGAAGGCGGCCCCGAGCTATGGCGGCATGCAGTTCCAGACCTCCTGGCATACACACTGACAGAAGCCATAGACCATGACCATGACAAGGCTGGCAGGGACCAGGCTCACCAGCAGGACCCCCACAGGGGTCTGCTGCATGATGAGCAGGTAGACCCCCATAGGCAGCGAGCTGAAGTAGAGCAGGCCCAGCACCCACACCAGAACCCGGGCCGACGTCTGGCACAGCAGGGCGGCGCAGTTCCACAGGGTCCACCTCTGCGTGACGGACGCCATGGAGTCCTGGCTGGAGGAGCGCAACCCCCGGCTAGAGACCGCAGGCCCGCCGGACCGGTCCTGGCCCGTCGAGGGGGCCGGCGGAGGCTCCATGATGGTGATGACCACAAAGTTAGGCGAGCCTCGGACGGAGGAGTAAGCGGAGGCAGAGGGCGGGGACATTGCGCTTGCTTCGCTTACCATCAAGGAGCTCAGGTGCCGAGGGTCCAGGAGCAGTTCGTCCTGGTGGAAATGAAGGTGCCGCTGGGACCTGTGCTTGCGGCTCCCCAGGGCCAACGTGGTCAGCAGGTTGTAATCGTCCGGCAGGCCGCTGGCCGCCTCGCCCAGCGGCCGGCTGACGTAGCGGCAGAACGGACAGACGACGGTGCAGGGGGGCGACTCTGCCAGGTCCTGGATCTTGGCGAGGCACTTGGCGCACAGGCGGTGGCAGCATTCCAGGACCTTGGGCCGGCGGCTCCCGAGGTTGTAGGAGCAGTAGCAGATCTTGCACTCCAGTTCCTCCGCGCTCTGACGCTCCACGTGGCCGCTCACGTCCTCGATCATCGCAAATTCCAACCTGCAGTGAGACGTACGAAAGGAGGCATTTGAGAATTTTTTTTAAGAGGATAAAGCCAGAACTGAAAAAAAGAAGTTTGGTCTCGGGCATTACGGACGGAGTGGGTAGTGTTCATTTTCGTCAATGAAAACTAAACAAAAATAATTTCGACAAGGCACATTTTTCACCGGACCAAAACTATTCTAGACTAAAAAACCTTCATTAATAAGCAATAACTGAGACTAAATCAGTGTGCATTTTTGTCGACTAATGAAGACGAGACAAAAATGTACTTCACTTAATAAAAACTGGACTAAAATCGATGAACATTTTAGTTCATGAACAAAAACGAGAGATAAATTATATGCTTTTGTCAAATCCTCCCATGTGACACAGTCAAGTTGTTTTTCATCAAACAGATGAGAGAAAATTTTATATGAAATAGTTTTAGATCCGAAATGTTCAACATAATCTGCTAAGAAAAAAATCGACGGGGGTAAAATGTGTCCTGACTAAAATGTTGACAGTTTTTGTTGACTAAAACTAGATGAAGGAAATTGTTTTCTTGGACTAAAATGAAGGCTAAAATTCTACATTTATAATCAATTAAAATTTGACTAAATAAAAACGGGATGAGGTTGACTATGATTAAAACTAACAAGTGTGATTGTAACTGGACTAAAACTAAGACTAAAATTAAAAATGGTGGATGAAATTAACACTAGGATTGGGAGCTATTTGGCAGAAGGACTCTCACCATCATTATTTTGAGCTTCCAAGAATGGAAGCGGCTTCCAAGTAACGCTGTTAACCAGTGAAAAGATCTGCAGAAAGTCCAGAAAGTAAAAACCCTGCCGCAGTTTGGCTTTAGCCCCCCTGGTGCTCGTTTAGCTGCTAGGGAGCTAGCTAGCCTGCCACAGTTTGACTTTAGCCCCAGGTGCTAGTTAGCTAGCTCTCCAGGTGTTTGTTGACCTGCTAGGGAGCTAGCTAGCTATCATGAGGGGCTAAAGCCAAACTGTGGCAGGGTTTTTACTTTCTGGCCCTGGATTGTCCATCTCTGAAGATCAGATTGTCATTTCTCATCGCCTGTTTGTACCTTATTAGGTCATTTGTTTACCCACGACACTATTGGTGTGCTAAACCGAAGCTAACGTAGCTTATCTGTCTTTGTCGTCGAGAATGAGACGTCGTGTTGCTGTCGCTTATCTCGCGTTTGCAACCCTTGCCTGGTGCCTTTTGTCCTTTTCCCGATTGTTTCGGAAACATAATCCTTGAATCAACTTTTTGAAGTTTCCTCCATGATACTGCAAAATACTTGCTTTTTGCTCGTCGCCTCCCAGAGAGAGGTTTGCGTGCATTACGCACACAAAAAAACAAACTTTTCTTTCCAAAACCAAACCAATGGCACGTGATCTTGAAAAGGCAGTTTTTCTAATGTAAACAGGAAACTCTTGTCCAGTCCAGTTGAGTCTCGTTAAGACCAAATCAGTCAGGTAGAGTCTTACATGATTTTTTTTTGCCAACCAAGTCCTAAAATTGGCGGCTTAAGTCATGTGACTAACCTGACTGAAGATCCGTAGGAAAGTGGCATCAACTGGACTCCCGCCTCAGCCGCCCCTGCAAGACCAAAAAGTGGTCCCCATGTTCCCATCCATGCAGACAAACGGCGACTCCTGCGGAGGCTTCGGGCTCATGGCGCTCGCGGTGGTCCCGGCAGGCCGAAGGTCCCGCCTGAGGACTTGTGTGGTGGGCTGTGAGCTTCGCTTTTGGGGGCGGGTGGGGGGGCTAAAGACCCTTTCAAGGGGGAGCGTGCGAGCGAGAGAGAGCTAACTGTTAACACAGCACACAAGAGAACAAATAGAAGGCAACGGACAACAAAGGCCGGCCTGTGCGGAGCAGCGCTGGAATTTTCCAGCCGGCTCTTTTCTTGCTCAGTCAAATTTGCTCCAATTAGTGACTGGCACACAAAGTGACCTCCTCTCCATTTGACCAAGCGCACCCACGCACACACGGGGGTCCTTCAAGGTGCTGCTGAGATGTTCACCAGCTTCCGAAAGACTCGCAAGACACGACAAACATGATTTCCAAGAATGTTTTGGAATGTGGTCTTGTCAGACCACAGCACACTTTTGCCACCTTGTGTTTGTCCGTTTCAGATCCGGCCCAGAGAAGCCGGCGATGTTTCTGAGCGTTTGATGATGATCTATGGCTTCACTTTGCACGTTGGAGTCGTAGTACTGGTACTCCATATTATGGCAATTTTTAAAAACATACAGCAATGACATAATTCGATTGAATGTAAAGAATTAAAACAGTTTATTCATCATGATTTAATTCTTCAATTCAGTGTATTGTAATCCACAATTCTGAAAATGATTCACGCCTTCCGTCTCTAATACAGGGATGTGATTTTTCCGCTAATTCGCGGAATTCCGCTTTTTTTTATCCCCCCCCCCCCCCCCAAAAAAAAAATAGATTTTTTTTTTAGTAGTTCATTGTGTATGCACATGACTCCGACAGATAGCATCTTCTGCTATATATATATATATATATATATATAGCAATTGTCAACATTATGCTCAAGGCTTCAATTAAGAAATCTGGGAAGCATGATTCATTAAATTTGAAGGATTTTGATTGTATAAATATTGGGTTTGTATGATCCCTATGTCCATTTCCATGAATGACTCAAACAGCACGTTTCTGGAACAGTGTATGTATTGTACCTTAAAAGAGTAGAAACGTATAACTTCCGGCATTGAAGACGGAAGTTGTATTTTGAAAGGTCATCACCGGAAGTAAGAGTCGTAGTTTGCTTCGCCTAACTTGACGCGCACCTAGACTGGAGGAGTTGGGCTGCACCGCGGGCGACGGAGTTGTGATGCTTGCAAACCGGGAAGCAGGAAGCTCGGCTGGGATGGGGACGACCCCCCACCGACCCGCTGGGGGTCTCCCGAGCGGTCTGGTGGACTGGCAGCGGAGAAGGTGCAGGACTTTTGCCTGGTTTGCTGCAGCCAACGCGGCAATGTGGTAAGTCGGCGGGCAGATGACGCAGACATTCGACAACATTCGACAATTCGGCACCGGCTTGTGGGCTTGTCCAGAAAATGTGATCATGGCAGTTAAAAGCTTTATTTATGGTGCTGTTCTATGTTTTGTCATTCCATGCTTTCTCTTTCTGTGAACATGTTTTCAGTGGACATGCGTACAGTATGTATAAAATATGGAAGATGTGTACTGTAAATATTTTATGAACAAAATGAGAGGCGTTGCTTGCTAGCATTTGTTGGAAGCTGAGTGCGTCTCACCTTTGAAAAATACCAATTCATGAATTACACTTCATCAGAAGGACTCATTTAATCCTCCCATCAGTTTTTTTTTTTTTTTTGTAGTTTGTGCTGGAATCACAAATTGGACTGCAAACAGAAAAACAATGGACCGCTTGCAAGTTCATGTCAGGCCACGAATGCTGCGTAGAGTCGGTGAACATTTGATAAATTGCCAGCCAATGTCAAGAATTGCCACAGCTGGCAAAGACAATTCGACATAAAACATTTCACAGGATTGAGCTTCAAAGACGGACGACTTTAAGGAGCATTTCAGATCAAACATCAAAGGGACTTTGAACTTTTGACCACTGGCTCAATTCTGAGGCTTAAAAATTGAGGCGCGAGTTGTAGACGACAGCAACTCCGTTTTTCACAAGATGTAAAACAATAGCAAGAATGAAACCACGACAAATAAACAAAAAAAGAAAAGGTTTTCTCCATTCCTACATACAATATTGTTGTGTGAAGTGCTTCTGGATGAAAGAGATTCACGCAAATGATCACAGATGTGATCTTCTACCAATAATGTGTGTTGATGTTACCACTTCTAATGAAATAAAAGAAAGCGACGGAAGTGCATCAGCAGCTAAATGTTTTAAAATGTGCAACTTATGGATCTGGAAAATCGCCAATATAAGGACTTCCGGTGACGTCATGACTGACACAACACGCTCAAGGGGGAGCTCCCGTCCAAAAGTTACTATTCACCTTGACAACTCAATTTACACTCGGTATTTATACCCAACTAGGCCGTTCGAGATGAGTTATACCGTCAAACAAAGCAATACCTCGAACAGACGCGAAAGTACGCGAGCCGAAACGGAGAGAAGAAGGTCCGCTAGCCCAGCTAGTCGGGCTAAAGCTAACAGTAGCTCGCCAGACAGGCTAAAGCTAACAGTAGCTCGCCAGACAGGCTAAAGTTAACAGTAGCTCGCCAGAGAGGCTAAAGCTAACAGTAGCTCGCCAGACAGGCTAAAGTTAACAGTAGCTCGCCAGAGAGGCTAAAGCTAACAGTAGCTCGCCAGAGAGGTTGCAGCGCTCCGACATACGAGGTGAGCTGAAAAAGACGTGAGAACCAGGATGGGCACAGCCCGCGACTCGAACCTCACGGCAAGATGGTGAAGACCGCCAAAACAGACTCAGGCGGAACCAATGTGAGGATTTACCAAGTGCCGGTGGGAAACGGATGCCGGGAAATGCTCCTTTTTTGTTAACGACTTGATTGACGGGACTCTGCAGCCACAAGTTGATCATCGAGAGATCACACAGAGCAAGATGGCTGTGACAGATGAATGTCATTTTCATTCAACTCAATGGGGAAAGAGGACTTGAGATTTGAGTTACGTGCGTTCGCAGAACGGATTCCGCTCATATCTCAAGGCACCCAGTGCACTTACGCAAATCTGCTTCGTGCAGGTTTTTGGCCCACAGCCGCTTGCGAGCGTACTGCCTGATCGGCATCCTGCTACTTCTGAAGGTTCTCACGACGGCCGTCAAGGGTGTCAAAGGTCACAAACCCGCACCTTCACTTGACGTTCAGTCGAGTCAGACGATGAATTGCTGCTTTGTGTTGTTTGCAGGAGATGGCGTGCCGCGCAGACTGTCGGCAAGGTAAGAAAAGCTTCGCAACACATTTGACGCTTTTGTTCACAATTGAAAACGACTATTTTTGTCAAAAGGATGAAGGATTGCAGGACACTGAACATGCCCTTTGTCACACTTGGTTTTGGGGGGCGGATCTGTCTCATGCAAATACAGTGGTGCATTGAGATAAATGTGTAATTTGTAAACTCAAAATATTTGTTTGTTAAAGTGTCTTTCTCCATCGTAACAAATAGAAATGCCATGAATCTGTTCCAGCCTCCCAAATTAATCCAACAAAAATCTTTTCTAATGTGTTTTTAATAAGAGGCCTAATATTGCACTTTATTTAAAATAAAATAAAACATAATTAAAGCGCATGTAAAGAAATGTTTTTTTTTTTTGTGCCACATTTGTCATTTGAATGGACATTGTGCCGTTCCTCTATCTATCTATCCATCCATCCATCCATCCATCCAATGAAAAAGTATGGGACCTAAAAGTTAACCTTGGGGGACGCCACATTTCACGACAAGTAATCCATTATCAAATTAATCGTCAATTATTGTAATAATCGAGCAATCCTTTGGAGACATTTTTTTATTTAATATTGTCCAAATCCTGTGATTTCAGCATATCAACAGTAATTGTTCAATCAGTTATTTATGTAGTCCTTCATGAAAAAAGACTGATTATCTTCTGTTTACTGTTTTTCTCTATAGGTTTGACACATTTCTTGAAACTGAGAGATGACATTTTCAAAACTGCAAGCTCATTTGGCCAAACAGACTTACATTTGTGCACAACCTACCAGTGTATTAGCAAAAGCACGTATCTATCCCAAAACTGGTCACACATGCTTCACTCCAAGTTCCTTTCCCAAACAAAGAGTCGGTACTGTCACGACTGCAAAGATCCTCATCAATTACTTTGGCTCATCTGCATTCATTTAGTGCTTTTGCCAAAAGTAACTTGGATGATTTTGCACAACACCTCGGATCATCTGCAAAAGCTCATATCTCGCCCAAAACAGCTTACATATGTGTCAAAATCACATTTAAATAGCATATAAGTGGTCAGTGCCCCCAAAATGCACCGTCCCTTTGGCATTCTCGGAGCACTGCAAGTCAAAATCATTAGATGTTTTGTCACAACAGCAGAAGTGCCGCTAACAAAATACAATTATATATAAAACTGAGGGGGAAAAAAGATTTGAGAAGAGCAGTTTTCATTTTTTTATTTATTTTTTTTCTTACAGGAGAGCTCAGTATTGTTCATTCGATTTGACATCATCATTGCTCTCCTTTTTTTTTTAAATCCAACAAATCAATTAAAAAAAAATTTAATAAATGTTTTTTTTTTTTTTTAAATACATATACATATATATATACACACATATATATATATATATATATATATATATATATATATATATACCCTTTTTTGTATGTGTGTGAGTATGTGTATGTGCGTGTGTGTGTGTGTGTGTGCGTGCGTGCGTGCGTGCGAGCGTGTGTTTATTCATCAGTTCACCTAAAGCCCATTAAAAAAAAATCCCATACTAATAATATAATATAATAATAAATTGCCAGATGCAGAAACATCAATGTAAGTTATCACGATGTAGTGGCTCTCGCTAAGAGAAGAGCAGTTTTCAAAGTTTGCGGTTTGACATACTACACTCACAGTCAAGGAAATTGCAACACTTTTTATTGACACAAAGTTACGTACACATTAGAGTGCAACAAAAGAAAGTGTAAGCCCAAATCTGTATATTCATGAAAAACTAATAACTAAAATTATACCTAGCGCACAGCGTAAATAAAGAACCAACTACTGTGACACTTTCACTACATAGTAAATTCTGTCGAGTAAATTTGACTCTATTTAGAGCGGGAGCAAATAGACCCATTTTTAAAGTAATATTTACACTCGGAAGAGTGTACAATAAAGAAGTAAAAGTCACTCAAGGGTTGAGGAACAAACTCACAATCTTCAGCTTGGGAGACAGCCAATCGGCACCCTGAGCAACAGAGCTCCTGCTGTGTGTTGTTATTGTAGTAAGCATATCGCTCATATCAGCTGGAATCTTCATAACTCCGAGACCAAAAACATCTTGCAGCAAAGCAAACAGTAGAAGTGGCGTAGCTCAGATGGTACTGCGCCGTTTCCCAACCTTCAGGTTGGGACTTTTTTGTTGTTGTCAATAGGCTAAATGTACACAATGATCCACTGAGGCAATTGAGACGTGTACGAAGACATTGGCAACTTGATGAAAGCATTAAGAAATGCTTTTCAGTTGAGACCAATTAGAAGGTCGTTTTGGGATTTCTCCATTTTGAAAATGTCATCTCAGTTTCAAGAAATGTGCCAAACCTATGGAGAAAAACTGTAATTAAAATAAGACATTTGCAAACATCTGCTTTTACTTGAAAACAATGACCATACTTACAGGTAACAAAGTACATCACCCCCCCCCCTTTTTTTTTTAAATTACTATACAAATACGAAGTACAAAATAAACAAATAACAGGTTAATAAATAGTCCTCAAAGAAAAATGCTTTTGTAATACTGAATGCAAAATCTAAATGAATCTGATTAGTGGATTTATCAATTGAATAATCGATAGATTTATCGATTCTAAAAATATTTGATAGTGACAGCACTACTTTGAAGTCTGTCTGTATGTCCGTCCGTCCGTCCGTCCGTCTCCACTCTCCGGTGTTTGTGTGTCTGTCCACGGTCCACGTGGCTCGTCGCTCCTGTTGCTTGTCATGTTGTTGGTGTTTGTCAGCTGTGTCCGTCCGTCCGGCGTCATGCAAAGGTTTGTGGGAGATTAGAGCCGCCGACAGCTGACGCCTTTGCTCACACACTTACGCAAATGTCACCTACTTAATTGTGTGTGTGTGTCGCACTAGCACAAGTGTACAAACATCATGTGGCTCTCTTGTACCTGTCAATCATGGCCTGTTGCTGAGGCAACATGGAAAAGCACCCCGTGTGTAGTAACGGAGCGTACAAACATCACGTGACGGTGACGCGGTGCGGCGCGGTGCGGCGCGGCGGTCTTCGAGGAACGAGCGTTCCCACAAGAAAGCCTCAAGTGTCCCAACACTTGTGAAACCTGAACAGCGAGTGTGCCCGTCCGCGTGTGCGTGACTCAGCTGTTTCCTCACATCGGCAACGTCTTTGGCACGGCCGGGTGGCGGAAACCAATCGGGTGGCCGGCCGGGAGGGGGCGTGTTCCTCATCGAGCTCTCTGATTGGATGAGAGGCAGCGACTGTGAAGCACATCAACAAACAAACACATGATTTCATCTCATGTCAACATGATAGTGATAGTTTCATCTTTCATCAAAATACCAAATATCATCTACATGATAATAATCAGGTCGCAGTCAGTCCAGAACAAATACAATACATTTGTGTCTGAATGTGTTTTTGGGTGTGTGAAAGTTGGTTTGGGAGTTTGTGTGTGTGTGCGTCTACTCTTAAAGGCAAAGTGTCCCTAGCCGGTAAACAAGGAGCTAGCTTGGGAGCTAGCTAGCTAGCACCTGGGACAAAGCCAAACTGTGGCAGGGTATTTACTAGGGGTGTGAATTGCCTCGTACCTGGCGATTCAATTCGTATCACGATTCATAGGTGACGATTCGATATTCGATTAATCCCGATAAGAGTCTATAAATTGATTATTGCGATATTTTTTTCAACCCCACTCAAATTTCGAAAATACTCATCAGTAAACTTGTCCATGTAAGATTTGTATGAAAATGTATTCATCTGAAAATTCAGACTTCTAACTGAGTTACTGCATTTAACAAACAGGTTGCAGTTTGTTTCATGTTTGAACAGCACTGAAATCAAATATTAAGGCTTAATGTTCCATTAATTTAACATTCTTCCATGTTTAGTGTCTGAATCCTAACCCTAAGTAAGACGTTTTGTTGAATATTCC
This sequence comes from Vanacampus margaritifer, assembly GCF_051991255.1. Taxonomy (NCBI): domain Eukaryota; kingdom Metazoa; phylum Chordata; class Actinopteri; order Syngnathiformes; family Syngnathidae; genus Vanacampus; species Vanacampus margaritifer. The sequence goes on from NC_135433.1 coordinate 1,203,968, forward strand.
CATCAAAAAAATGAATGCTTAAAAATCGATTCGGATTTGGATTTGCCACTTCTGATGTTCTATGCAGCCCCACTAGTGTCCATCTTGTATTTTTGGGTAATATTGCGTTAGAGGAATATGAGTTGAGTTGTGAAATAATGTGTGCGCGTGTGTGCGTGTCTGAGAGTGTGTTTGTATGCATTTGTGTGTGTGAATGAATGTGTGAGTATTTTGTTTGTTAGCATGTGTGTGTCTAAATGTGTGCGTGCCGTCCTGCTGTCGGCCTTCGTCACCGAGTAGCGTGACTGTTGTTATTTTTAGCGCGCCGGCCTTCAAAAAGGCGAGCCGGACTTGATTTAGCGTAAACACGCGTCGCCGCCGCGTCGTGCCGCAGCTGGGATTCGAACACGCGCACTCCCAACGAGGGCTCGGACCTACGGAATTTTCTGTTTGTTTGCTTTGGACTTACTTATTGCCAGGGTGCTACCTCGAGAGGCGGAGCAGGACTGAGGTACGAGTTCAGAACCCGGACACTTAGTAAATATTGTCAAGATATCGTATCGTAAGTCACTTGTATGTTTTTTTTTTGTTTGTTTTTTACTCAGCGTGTCGCACAATCGCTGTATCGTGATATGATTTGCACTGTTGGCATCACCTGGATGATATTGTAGTGTGAGTCAAGATACTGTAAATGGTGTCATACATTTTTTGTATTCTTTATTTCTGACCGATATCGGTGTGGTAGGCAAACTCAATTGTATTGAGTGGTAGGTTGACGTAGATGTTTGTCGTATTTGGCAATCACTGCGATATGATTTGATATTGGTACCAAAATATCGTCTCAATATCATGTCGTGAGTTACACCGGGTTTTTTTTTTGTTTTGTTTTTGGGCAGCCTATTGCGCAATCGCTGTATCCTGATATGATTTGTTGTATTATTAGCAACATTTATGGAGTAGTATCATATTGTGAGTTGCTGTTTTGTATTGTACATTGTTTACACAGTACATCAATTATTTATTTATTAATTTATCGCTGTATTATATCGGTATTGTTAGCAAGATGTGGTCATCTTCAAATGGCAAAATGGCCGCCCCCTCAGATAGATAAAAACGGCTGCTTAACACATATTCCACAAATGTCCTATTAATCAGGATGTCATGTTTGGACGAGTGAGCTCACATTTGACATGTTATTGTCAAGAAATATTTAAGGTTGACTTCCACTTTAAACATGGCCTGGCACAGCCACGTGCTTCGCTAGCATGGTAGCATTGATGCTGCTGTCGTAATACAGCGCAGCAACAAAAGCGAGACGACATCAAGGCAAGACGCGCGGAACCTTTTCAACACAAGACTGTGACGACTGTGGCGCCGGCTGTCTTTCAGCTGGGAGATGATGGACCGACCAGACCCGGACCCGGACTCGGGCTCACAACTGCACCTGAGCGGCGCTCTGCGGCTGTTCCTGCAGGAGACGTCGGCCTTCAGGCAGCAGAACCCCGGCAAGGTGAGGCCGTTTCCCCTCGACATCTTCATCGTCATGAGGATGAGGAGGAGGGTGTTGATGGCTTTCCTGTGTGGTCTTCATCGCCTCCTTCAGTTCTGTTTGCTGGTGTGCAGCTTTTGCACTTTCTTTGCTGTTCTCGGACGTTACATTCCAGGGATAGTCATCTCCTATTTTGTTGGTGAGTGCCCCCCTCCCCCCACCCAAAAAAATAGCGCTTTGTAAGACTGTGCTGAATATTTATAAGAGCTGTCAAACGAATCAGTTTTTTTTAAACTTGTTACAATTCTGATTAATCGCTTAATTAAAAAGGCTTTCAATCAACATTTTTTACCTGCCAAATTTGAAGCGCACCTGTTGTGTTAATTCTTTCGACATTTAATGTTATGAGGACGTCAACATTTTTTGAGCCACTGCACACTCTCAACCTTTTTCTAATCAGTTAATTCCTTGAATAATTAAAAATGGGAAAAAAAAGCCATTCAATATAGAATGTAAAGCATTCCCAGTTTGTACATCCTGACTTCATGCTGCTGTTCTTGGTGTGGCCACCGGGGGCAGTGTATTGTTGCCATACAGACAGAGAAAAAGTCACCACGACTCTGACTCAATAAACTGCATGAATTCATTCTAACCTATGGCGATTTTCCTCAATGACAGTTTTGATCTATGACATTTCTAGTCAATAATCATTCTCATTGATGACCATTCTAATCACTTTCAGAATGGCAATTCTTGTCAATTACAGTTCCGAGTCAAGTACAGATCTGGGACAATTCAATTTATGGCGATTTTGATTTATGACCATTCTGATCTACAACAATTAAAATATATTACAATTATAACCCATGACAATTATCTGTGACAATTCTAATCTATGGCAATTCTGATTTATGACCATTCTGATCTGTGACAATTCAAATCTGTTACAATTGTAATCTATGACAATAACAATCTTTGGCAGTTCTGATTTATGACCATTCTGATCTACGAAAATTCTATGACAATTATAATTTGACAATTATATGTGACAATTATGGCAATTCGGATTTATGTCTGATCTATGACAAATGCAAATCTATAACAATTGTAATCTCTGACCATTCTGATCTCTGACAATTCCTTTCTCAGTGCTGTCGGTGTTTCTGTGGCCTGTGTTGTCGTCCGCGGAGGCGTCTTTGAGGTTGAAGCCGGTTCTGCAAAAACTGGACTTTGGCGTGGCGGCGTTGGTGCAGAAGATAAAAGAGGATCACGGTGATTACAACACATTGAAAACAAATTGCAAGCATGCTAGTTTGTTAGCTTGTGGTCTAGTAGATGGTGGACTGAACTGTTGTGGTCTCGTGCGGTCCTGCAGAGAGAAGAATCCTGAAGGCCCGGCTTGAGAAGGAATCCGTGGAGTCGGACCTCTCGTCCATGTTTCCCAAGGTGGGTACAACATGCATAGTGCATTCATTGGTGAAACATAATCAATCAAGGATGTAAGGAATTCAAAGGTTTTTGCGTCGTTAATGCTTAAATTCAATTCCTTGGGCTGCTCCTTCTGGTGAGTCACCTCTATTCTCAGTGACTCAGTCAGGTCAAATAATATTAGCAGTTTTTCACAGAGACGAAACCTTATACACCACAACTTGTTGATGCAAATCGTTAGCCCGTCTATGGCATTTTCCATTTTGTGTTGCCATTAAGCTAGTGGATGCATTCCTATTAGCGCACCAATGATGTGACATTGTGATTTCCTAGGAACGAAAGAAATCCATTTAGATACTCTATAGAAATTCTTTAGAAGTTTTGCAAACTTCCCCCTCCCCCAGCCACTTCAACCAGCTCCTCCAGCGGGATTCCAAGGCGTTCCAAGGCCAGCTGAGAGGCATAGTCTCTCCAGCGTGTCCTGGGTCGTTCTCGGGGCCTCCCGCCGGTGGGACATGCCCGGAACACCTCTCAAGGGAGGCGTCCAGGAGGCATCCGAACCAGATGCCCGAGCCACCTTAGCAGGCTCCTCTTAATGTGGAGGAGCAGCGGCTCGACCCTGAGTCCCACCCGGATGACCGAGCTTCTCACCCTATCTCTAAGGGAGAGCCCGGCTACCCTGCGGAGGAAACTCAGTTCGGCCGCTTGTGTCCGGGATCTTGTTCTTTCGGTCACGACCCACAGCTCGTGACCATAGGTGAGGGTACGAACGTAGATCGACCGGTAAATCGAGAGCTTTGCCTTTCGACTCGGCTCCTTCTTCACCACAACGGACCGATACAGAGTTCCGCTTCACTGCAGACGCTGCACCGATCCGCCTGTCGAACTCCCGCTCCATTTTACCCTCACTTGTGAACAACTCCTCCGATTGGGGCAGGATCTCATCCCCGACCCGGAGAAGCAACTCCGCCCTTTTCTGACGGAAGACCATGGTCTTGGATTTGAAGGTGCTGATCTTCATCCCAACCGCTTCATACTCGGCTGCGAACCGCTCCAGTGAGAGTTGAAGATCACGGCTTGAAGAAGCCAACAGCACCGCATCATCTGCAAAAAGCAGAGATGCAATGCTGAGGTTACCAAACCGGACCCCCTCAACGCATCGGCTGCGCCTAGAAATTCTGTCTATAAAAGTAATGAACAAAATCGGTGACAAAGGGCAACCTTGGCGGAGTCCAACCCTCACTGGAAACAAATTCAACTTACTGCCGGCAATGCGGACCAAACTCTGACACCGGTTGTACAGGGACCAAACTGCCCGTATCACGGTGCTCGGTACCCCGTACTCCCGAAGCACCCCCCACAGGACTCCCCAAGGGACCCGGTCAAATACCTTCTCCAAGTCCACAAAGCACATGTGGACTGGTTGGGCGAACTCCCACGCACCCTCGAGGATCCTGCTGAGGGTGTAGAACTGGTCCACTGTTCCACGGCCGGGACGAAAACCACACTGCTCCTCCTGAATCCGAGATTCGACTTCCTGACGGACCCTCCAATCCAGCACCGCTGAATTGACCTTACCAGGGAGGCTTAGGAGTGCGATCCCTCTATAGTTGGAACGCACCCTTCTTAAAAAGGGGGACCACCACCCCGTCTGCCAATCCAGAGGCACTGCCCCCCGGTGTGCACGCAATCTTGTAGAGGCGTGTCAACCACGACAGCCCCACAACATCCAGAGCCTTTAGGAACGCCTTGCAGATCTCATCCAGGCCGGGCCTTGCCACCGAGGAGCTTTCCAACTGCCTCAGTGCCTTCAACCCCAGAGATAGGAGAGCCCACCTCAGAGTGCCCAGAGTCTGCTTCCTCAAAGGAAGACGTGTCTGTGGAATTGAGGAGGTATTCGAAGTACTCTCCCCACCGATTCACGATGTCCCGATTCACGAAGTCGAGGTCAGCAGCACCTCATCTCCACTATATACAGTTTTAACGGTGCACTGCTTTCCTCTCCTGAGACGGCGGATGGTGGACCAGAATTTCTTTGAAGCCGTTCGGAAGTCTAGCTAGCTGCCTAGCAGGTAAACAAGCACCCGGGGAGCTAGCTAGAGCTAGCTAGCTAGCACCTGGGGCTAAAGCCAAACTGTGGCAGGGTTTTTACTTTTGGAACCTGGATTTGCCACCTCTGTAGAACATATTGTTGTCAAGATTTTTTGGGGGGGTTTACTTTGCCTTTAAGAGTGTATGTGGACGCACGCACACACACAAACTCCCAAACCAACTTTCACACACCCAAATACACATTCAGTTTTTTAAAAATCGCAATAATCGACCTAGATAGATCCGTATCGGGATTAATTGGTATCGGATCGAATCGTGATTTATGAATCGTGATACGGATTGAATCGCCAGGTACGAGGCAATTCACACCCCTATTGCATCTTGTTTTGTGCTGGTCAGCTGGACTCGGCGGCGTGTAAGGAGTTGTCGGTGTCGGACACGTCGGTCTCGGACGTGACGTGGACGGACAACTTGAACCTGTCGGAGGAGAACACGCCGCAGACGGAGAACTCAGAAGGTGACTTTTCAGATAAGCGTCAGTGCTTCTCAAACTTTCAACAACAAGCTCCACCATCAAGCGTGACATTAATATTCATAGTATGTCCGATTTAACAACAAAATAAACAATAGAGATTGTAAACCTAAAAGTATGTTTAATATCATGGTAAGCTACTGTAACATTATGCACAGTTTGAACAAAAATACAGTATAAGGGGGCGAAGGGGTGTAACGCTACTTAATGGAATCATTCATTAATCATTATTTAAAAGTATATATATTTTAAATAAAATTAAGAACGAAAAAATGCCTACCTAAATTAAATGCAACAAATGGAGTCTTGATAATGTTAATGCTTGGTGGAAAAAAAGTGTCAAATGTGAATGTAAAATTTATACGGATAAGTTCATTTTAATAAATAATTGCCCATTTAAATAGTATTATTTACAATGAATTTAATTATATTTGATTAACCAATCACTTGATAAAAAGTTTGTTTATTTTTCTAATATATTTTATTATATAATTTAAAACAAACCAATTATCTAATAAGAAAAATGAAATAGAAATTAACACATTTTGGAGGAAAAGGGCTCAATAAATGTTTTTCAATGTAAATGGTCCATAATAAAAATAGTGAAAATGCATACATGAAAATTTGAATATATTTAATTTAAATAATAAATACTATTTAGTTCTCATTTAAATCTTATTTATAATTAATTCCATGATTTTATTAAACATTTTTATTTGAAATTTTAAACTTTAAAAATAAGATATATTGTTTTTAATAATTTAATATTAACAATTTTTTTATGGAAAAGAGTTGAATGCAGCAAACATTCCAGTACTCTTAATAATACAATATACTTAATTTTAATAATAATAATCATAAAAAAAACATATTTAAATCTTATTTATAAGTAACTAATTAACATATAATAAATTAAGTAATTGCTTACACATTTAAAAATGTGAATAATATAAAAAATACTAATAAATCTTCCAAGCCTCTGGTAATATAACTTTTTGATGAAGCGGATGAAATCACGCGAATTAACGAGATCATCAAAAAAAATACCATGATGACCTCACACTTTGACATTTGACCTCCACCCCCAACCTCCCAGACCTGGACAGAGAATTGTTGTTCTCCGGGGGTCTCCACAACTTCCCCTCCGTGGACAACGGCGCCACCACCAACGGCGAGGACGACGATGAGGACGACTTCGACCTTTCTCGGCCAATTGGGAGCGAGCGTGCCGCCCCACCCCCGGACGCTATCCTAGACCTGGTTCAGAACACCGTCAGCGCTGCCGTGGCTGCCGCCATCCAGGAGCGCGTGGAGACGGCCGTGGGTTTAAGACTTCCCAAGCCGGCTGAGGAGTCGGACAGCGAAGCCGACGACTTTGAGCTGCTGGATCAGGCGGAGTTGGATCAGCTGGGGGCGGAACTGGAACTCCCGGGAGGGGACGGCGTCAAGACTACCGGCGAAGAACATGGCAACAAACCCCCCGGGTTCTTCGCAAAACTTCTGAGACGTCACTGATTCGCTGGACGGCGGGGAGAGTCGTGACTTATGAGTTGAATTTGTTCCGTGACCTAGCTCGTAACTCACTTGGCTCGTACAGTGGTACCTTGACTTACAAGTTGCTACAACTTAAGAGTTTTTCGAGTTAGGAGCCATCGTTAATTTACAATGTCGGGCTGCAGTAATTATACCGGTAATTGCCTAAAGTGTTATAACACCGCAACTATCAATGCAAATCATTAGCACGTCTAGCATGTTTTCTGTTATGTGTTAGTTAGCATTAAGCTCGCAGGGGCATTGGCAACACTACACAATTGATGCTAATCGTTAGCATGTCTAGTGTGTTTTCTATTATGTGTTAGCATTAAGCTAACGGGCAGTGGCAACACTACACAATTGATGCTAATTGTTAGCACATCTATGGCGTTTTTCGTTAGCATTAAAGGGATACTTGACTCATTGAGCCATTTTCAGTCGACTTGCTGTCGACTGAAGACGACATCACCTGTACTGAGAAAGTAGGTAACGACCAATCATGGCTCAGTTTGCTGACCAACAAAAAACACTTGTTCTTTAACAAAACCCAAACAAATTGGTCGTTACCTACTTTCTCAGCACAGGTGATGTCGTCTTCAGTCGACAGCAAGCAGAAAAAAATGTTTTTTAAAGTATTAATTGTACAAGAAAAACAATGACGTTAGCAAATTCATTCTGGATAAAATAATAACTTTTTACTGCTGAAAATGGCTCAATGAGTCAAGTATCCCTTTAAGCTAGCAGGGGCATTTCCAACACTGCACAATTGATGCTAATCGTGCACGTCTATGGCGTTTTCCGTTGTATGTTAGCATTAAGCTACCAGGGCCATTTCTTAAGGACAGTAGAGTTGTTTGAAACACACAGCTTGTAATTTTTTTTTCTGTGGTCAAATTCAACCCAGAGTTGAGTTTGTTGCCACCAAACAGCGCTCAGAAATAAAAAAAAAACAACAGCTTGTAACTCCAAAAATGTTGCGTCACTCGTATCTCAAGGCACCACTTTAGGTTATCCGTTGTGCTTTGGGCTCACATTTGTTTTTGTACAGGTGTTTTGCCAGATGTATTTTTTTGAACCGTGGTTCCTGAGAAACTGAGTGCTGACTGGAAGCTCGCTCGCAACACAAACCAAAAAAAACATTTGCAACTGGCACAACTCTTAAGTTCGAGCATTCCAAGGTCAAGGTACCACTATATTGTTCTTTGGCCAAATAAAATCACCACTTAGAAGGATTTCACATACTCAGAACTCACCAAATTTGTCAGGTTGTGGTCGCATGTGTAAACCCCCCAAATTTTTTTGAAAATTCAGCCCCTAAAGCTTGTTGTACTTTGTGAGGTGAATTTTGGTAGACGTGTTTATACAGAGTAAACCCACCAAAAAAAGCCTGACGCAGCCAAGCTGGAAAATGCAAAGGAAGTCTATTTTCCATTTGCAGAGGTCGAGTTTCTGTCTTCACGCCGAAGCTTGAAGCCTCTGACCCAGTAGCCAGTTTGACTTAGAGACATGAAATTTGATAGTCATGTCTACGTTGAGTAGGCCCACAAAAAAGTCATGCCCGGAAATAAAAAAAAACGGCCATTTTAATGTTTTATTGACCTTTTCCAGGTGTCGCTAAATTGTTTAATGTCTTCAGGACTTTTAGGAAAACTCAGCCCTCAAGCCACTTTGATTTAATAATGGACAATTTGGTAGTTATGTCTATCATGAGTAGACCCACAAAAAAAAAGTCTCATGAAGTTGTTCGGAAAAAGTCAGAGGAGGTCTACTGTTCCGCTTTGATCAGATTGTGACAATTTATCGTTGCTATGGTTACATTTGTTTGGATACATTTATTCACCATTCACCACTAAATGAAAACATCAGACTAATGTTCAGAGTGGAATGTAAATGGAATGAATGTGCAAACAAGAAAAACACAGTAAAAAAATGATGCCAATCAATTGTAATGTGACGATGTGTCGCTGCAAATTGCTTCAATCTGATTTTTTCCCCCTATTTTTTTATAGGTTTCATCCTGCTGGTTGGATTTTTCTTTTCTTTTTTTACTCTTTTATATATATATAAAAAAAAATTGTTGTGATTGTTGTCTCATGCTTCAGTGAAATCCACAATTATAAACACTTGTTCAAATATGTACGAACCTTCAAGAACTGGATGAAAAAATGCACCTTGTCCATGTTTTGTACTGAAATCACAATCAGTGAGTGATCATCACGTGCGTATGAGAATCTTGTGGTTTTGTATGACAAGTATTAGTTGTGTGTGTTCAACAGCGTCTAAAAACCTGGAACTAACCCCAATGATTGTAGATCCAAGATGGTGAAGCTTTACTCAACACAATCTTCTTGATATATTCAATTGAATGATGTGATCAAAGCATCACAAAGAAAATATCCTCAGTTGCCTTTTGCTTGTCTGACATTTCTTCTTTGACATGCATCAATGTATTTATGTAACTTGAATCCATGTTAATAAAATGTTAGCTAACTCGTTAGTTAGTGGTCCAGTTGTTTGGGGTAGAAAATTGAAAAAAAAAAATCAAGCAAAAGCAGTGCGGACTTTGGGAACAATGGAGAGCGACCCAAGATAGGGTGGGTTATGGCCATTGAGGGTTTTACAGATAAATAAGGAGTTACAGACCAGTGAATTTGTTGGGGTGCGTGAAAACATTTTTTATGTCGTGGTATATTTGCCTGAATTGTATAACTGTTGAGCAGAAATGTTGCCATTTACATGTCACTTGTGAATCCTCTCAGCCAGGGGCGTCACTAGGCTTCATATTGAAGTGAAGGAAATCAATTGATTTCTGATCATAATTCATTACAATCCATCCGTCATGTTATTTTCCTCAATACTGCTTGTAGTTGGCATATTTGGAACACTTGGCTGACAGAGGCACGCACAACGACGACGACGACGCAGTGAAAACATGGCCCATTAGCCAGCTTTTATTACCAATAAGGACGTTTTTGACATGATTAAGTGCAATGGATTGGATAATGACACATCAGAAGCGTGGACGACCTTACACTTGGAAGTAAAGTGAAACTAACAGATTTATGATTATATTTACATAAATAATGAGGTTATGTGCTTGAATATTTAGTTCATTTTGCTTTCTGTATACTATATATTTAATGTTTTTATCTTATTAGTAAAAAAACCCGATATATATATTTAAAAAAAATACACAACCAATTATTTTAGGGAGGGCTTAAAAACATTTTAAGTGGGCTTGAGCCCTGTAAAATAAGTACTGTATAAGTTTAATGATGTCATTGCTCTCAGCTGTTTGAGGTCTTTTTGCTGTGCATGTTTTCTAGATTTCTACCCAGTTGTTGAGGGGGAAAATAAATATATATATAAATGGGGTTTTTATATATATAAATATAAATGTCGGGTTTTTATGTCGTCATAAGGAAGAACATGACGATAAGTGACGACTCAGATGATGACGAGGGAGTTAGTTTGTGTGTGTGTTTTGACTCCTGTGTTTACCTCGCTTGCCAACCCCGGAAGTGAGCGGAGTGTCCGTCAACCAATCACGAGCGAGACTCACGCTCCGTCGGCCAATCACAAGCGCGGATCGTGCTCCGACAACAAACAAAAGATCTGTGCTGCGCGAGCTCATTATTTGAGAGTTTTCTGCTCGCCTACCTCGACGGAGCCTTCGGCTATTTTGCTCTTTCGTGACCGCTTTTCGCCTCCCCACCAGCGTGACAGGCCAGTCCAAGACAGACGACACCGTGTTCCCGTCTCGTCTGTCTTCGGGTCGGCCCATGTCCGCCTGAGCTCTTCGCAGCGGTCGCTTTGCGGATTCGGCGAAGGCGGCCGAGCTAAGCGCGCTAGCCGCTCGGCTAAAGAGCAGCCGCGGCTGCTTGTGGGCCACTTTAGCCCGTTAGCGCGCTTTTAGCCCGCTTTTAGCTTCCTTGGCCGCGTCCGCCTCCACTTGACACTGACGGACACCGGCGGCTTGGGTTTGTCGAGCGCGGCAGCGAGCATGTCGGGGCAGCCGCCGACCGGCTGCGGCTTCCTCATGTCGGTGGTCGTCCACGGAGACTCGACGCTCAACGAGCAGGAGAAGGAGCTCAGCCAGCGCCTGCGACGTCTCTACCCCGCCGTCAACGAGAGCGAGACGCCGCTGCCTCGCTCCTGGAGCCCCAAGGACAAGTTCAGCTACATCGGGCTGTCGCAGAACAACCTCCGCGTGCACTATAAAGGTAACGACACGCTCGCGGACGACGTGTGTCCGGGGGGCGGGCGGGCGGACAGGCTGCCTGGACGGACCGCTGGCTGGCTGGCGGCTGGCTGACGGGAGCCCTGCTCGGGATGATGAAAGGCAGATGGCCGTCCAGGCGAGGAGGCTAAAAACAAAGTGGCTAGGCTAGTTTAGCTCGAGAGGACATCTTGCTGATCTCTTTTCACTGACACCCGCTAGCTGCTTAGCTCGGAATCCGCAGGAAAAAAAACAAAACTACAAACACTCCAATCAGCAGTTGAACATCGGGAGGAAATAATCCAACTAACCGTCAATCTTTCTGTGAGACGTTTTTTTCCTTCTTCTTCCCCTTGTTTGGCTAATTGTGTAGCACCAGCGGCTAACTGTGGCAGGAAATGCAGTCAAAATGTCCCCAAAAAGAACACAGAAACGTTTTCGAGAAGCTTCTTGAAGAAAGGAAGGTCAAACATACGTGTTGATGTCAGTGTGTCGTTTAATCGGGCCTTTTGTCACATCTGTTATGCAGATCTAACCATTGACACTGTAAATCTCTTTAAAAAAAAAAAAATCTAATTTACATATCTTTGTATCTCGACTTTGTCCCTCCATAGAGCCTTCGATATGTCACAATTGGGGCCCACCGATGATGGCCCAAAAACATCGGCCAAATTGCCAATGGTTGCCGATTGTTTTTACATTTATGTATTGTATCGTTTACAGCAGTTCTACACAAGTGACAATGGTTTCATTATTACACAATATACAATTAGATAACCTTGTATCTTTAATTGTATACATTAGCCATTCACCCATTATCTGAACCTGTTATATATATGTAAAATTAATCAGTATTTTTTGTCTGCCAAAAATCCATTAGAAGTAGAACTGGTGCATCATTTTAAACTTTTCATGGTGAAAACTAATGGGCATCGCATTCTAAACAAACAACATTCACAGGCATATGTTTTTCTGTGCTCCCACAAATGATCGTTTTGATAGTCGACTAATCACCAACAATAGTCGCCATTAGTCAACTCATCAGATCGTAAGTAAATTGCGGCATATCGCACCAGCAAGCAGCCGCTCGCTCTTATAACCATCATTAGTAGGGATGGGTGAGAGTACCGATACCGGGTATCGTTGTCAGGCCGATACCTAGCCTTATTTCAAGGTATCAGTACTGGCGGCAGCCCTCTCGTGACTGATTTATGGTCAGGAACTAGAAATTTGACATGAGTAGAAAAAAATGCTACATTTGGGATCTTTTTCGGTCTTTCTTTAAAATCCTCTGTCATTGTATTTTGAAGTACATTTTACATAGCAAAAGTGGTGTCAGACAGTACTCGTACTAGTATCGGTCTGAAAAGATGTGTATTGAACATCCCTAATCATTAGTTTGCAGCTTGAATTCTTTAAGGTGTGCACTAATCAATAATCAAGACAATTAAGAGGATAAACATTCCACTTGCTTGTAGCAGCAGCATTTTCTGAATTTTTCTTATATGCTAAAGAAAAGTACAAAACTATTTTTTATTTAGTTTTTTTTGATGTCATCTTTATCCAAAACGTTTTGTTTTGCTTCACTAGCATGCATAATTCAAAAGTGCTGTAATAAATTGATCTATCAATCTAATCTGATCTGTTCTAATCTAATCCTTAAAGATTAGGAAGGACATGTTTAATTAAAAAAAAAAAAAGTGCTATAAGGGCCATTTCCCCGTCATGTGTGTGACATTCTCACAACAATTCTGTTGTTCTTCAAGCTAGGGCAATAAATGAGATCTTACAAAATGTATATTATATCATATATTTTGTCTTAGTTTAGCTCTGTCATCATATAGTAGTTAGTAGGAGTGTTAGAAAAAATCGATTCGGCAATTTAACGCGATATTACAGCGCGCAATTCTCGAATCGATTCGATATGCTGCCGAATCGATTTTTAAACATCATTTTTTTTATGGGAATATTCAACAAAATGTCTTACTTTGGGTTAGGATTCACACATTAAGCAAGGAAGAATGTTAAATTAATGGAACATTAAGCCTTCATATTTTATTTCAGTGCTGTTCAAACATGAACCAGACTGCAGCCTGTTTGTTAAATGCAGTGGCTCCGTTAGAAGCCGGAATTTTCTGATAAATACATTTTCATACAAATCTTACAATGTACAAGTTTACTGATTAGTATTTTCTAAATTTGAGTTTAAAAAAATCGCAATAATCAATTTATAGATTCGTATCGGGATTAATCGGTATCCAATCGTGACCTATGAATCGTGATACGAATTGAATCGCCGGGTACGAGGCAATTCACAACCCTAGTAGTTAGTTTATTTTTTTCGCTTCACTTTTCAGAGATACTGAGACAAATATGCTGCATCACGTGTGTGACGTCATCTGTAAATCACACACACGCGACAGGACCCGGATTAGCACTACTGCGCATGTAAAATTGCATGGTTTCAAACAGGGAGGGAGGGAGAAAACAAACAAAAACATCAACGACTTGTCGACTAATACATTCTTTGTCACCGATTTTGATCGTCGACATGGTCGTGACTAATCTTGGCAGTCTTGGGAACAGAATATTTAGCCAACTGGAACTTAGTTGGGGACTTACTCTGCCACTTCAAATGACTACTTTAAAATGACTCAAATTCATCAAATTACTGCAAATGAAATTCGTAAAAAAAAAAAAACGTCCCTCAGAAATGGAGTGACCGATGATCTGCATGATAGCAACGGGGAAAATACATAAAGATCTGCCTTTGAAATGTGCGTGTTGTCTCACGGTTTGTATGCGTTTCCTTCCGCAAGGGCACGGCAAGACCCCAAAAGACGCGGCGTCTGTGAGGGCCACGCATCCCATCCCGGCGGCGTGCGGCGTCTACTACTTTGAGGTCAAGATCATCAGCAAAGGCCGAGACGGGTAAGACGAAACGGAAGACGACGCGCGCTTTGTTGTCTCAACGCCGCGCTCGTGACGTTACACGCTAGCGTACAAAGACGACAAATGGAACGCGCTATTGGAATGTTGTGCTTATTAGCTTTGCAAAATTGCATGTAGACGGGCTGACAGGGGTTCTCATTTTGAGCACCTTCATTTTGACAATCCGAATGTGAAATAATTCCCAAAAAATGTACTGTATTGTATTGTAACTCTCAAAATCAAATCAAAATTCGAACTAAAATCTGATCATACAAATCTAGCTGTTTTGCCCATCTCAGGCAACTTCATTTTTTTTAAATGTCTTTATTTTGTTGTACTGAAGCTTCTTATTGGAGTAACATTAGTACAACATCAATCCCCCCCCCCCCCTTTTTTTTTAAATCACTATACGGATATGAAGTAGCCAATAAACATCATGGTTAATAAACAGTGATAAGTGAAAAAATGCTTTTGTAATACACTTGAATGCAAAATTAAAACGATGAATCGATTGAATAATTGATGGATGAATCAATTCTAAAAATACTACATAGTGACAGCACTAGATTGATTTGATAATCAATTGGTTGTCGATTATTCATTGCTCCTCTCATATACATGAAATACCATGATTAGCTTTTAGCATAAAACATTTTTTTAGTGTAAAATTAGCAAATATGTTAGAGCTGCACACAACCTTTATTTAAAAAAAAACTATTAATCTGTTGATTATTTTTGTCGATGTCATTGACTGGGCAGAAATATAAATTCTGATGCACTTACTGGTTATATCCATAGTCCAAATGTTGTTTTTTTCGATTCAACGCAAAGATAATTTGTCTGCTTTCAAGGAGGACTACAGAAATCTGAGAATACTCTTAAAAGGATGAAATTCTGAGGATTTGTACCATTTTAAGTTGAAAGTATCTAAACTATTCTGTTCATGGAAAACACCATTTTTGAAGCATTTTTTATCCATGTTAAAATGCCAAATTGGTGTCATTCTGCTCTCCAAGCTCCAGCCAATCCTAACCCGAGAAAACAAGCGGGTACCCAATCGGTGACGCCATCAGTTGAGGACCCGCCCCCGCATCGCCTTTGCGGACTAAGCACACGCCCCCTTTCTTTGAGACCTCCATGCTCGGAGGATAGTGAGCAACTTTATCAGTAAACATTCTGTCCAAGTTAATTCATAAATTCATATCCCACTTTGATGAAAAATACATTTTTCCTTCACGTTTGAAATGCCAAAGTGCGCTGACAATTGACCGTCTTCAATTCCCGGAAAGGTTCCACACGTGCTGCGACTGACGCTGGTGTAAACTACAAGTACAAATTTTGCGCCAATGAAAGTATAATATCGAATGGGGTAAGAAAGCAGAAGGTCCCCCGGTTCCTGTCCCACGCCCAGCTTATTACGATTTCTTGCCGTCGTGAGAGGCAAAAAAGCTGTTTTGTTTCAAAAGTTTATTGAAGAATTGAACATCCATCCAATGTCCACATTTAAAGGAGATGCGTTTGTAGGGCAGCGGTTGGCTGCTCTCACCGCGGCAGCCACACGGGGAGAGGCGGGGTTTTACTGAACCGGGCGGGCGTCTTCTTTACTTCTGGGTTAGTAAAATAGCCAGTAAAATCATATATATATATATACGATAATACGATACGATATACTTTTATTTTCCCCGTAGGGAACTTTTTCCTGGACTCCTTCCAGCTGCAGTTTACAGTAAGGAAAAAAACAACAGAATAGAAAGAGATAATTAAAATAAATATATAAAAAATAAATAATACACACACACTCATATATATATATATATATATATATATATATATATATATATATATATATATATATATATATATATATATATATATATATATATATATATATATATATATATATATATTGCACCACTTAGTTAATGCCGGTTATTAAGCAGTTTGATGGATGTCGGCAGGAATGAGTTCTTGTAGCGGTTCAGCCTGGTTCTGGGGGCCCTGAATCTCCTGCCGGAAGGCAGTAGCTGGAACTCATGATGCAGAATGTGAGTCGGGTCAGTAACAATTTTCTGTGCCAGTCTGGTGACGGACCGCTCATAAAGCATCTGTAGGGAAGGATGATTCCCGACCCCCATGATCTTCATGGCAGTCCGCACCAGACCGGCAATCTGTGACCTCGACTGCACAGTCGGGTTGCCGTACCAGGCCGCAATGCCGTATCTGATGATACTTTCCAATGCAGCCCGGTAGAACAACAGCATGATCCTCTGCTCCACTCCATAGACCCAAATGCCTATAGTTAACAGTGGAAGGGCTTAAAATAGCGTGATACGGACCTTTTAATTTATTGATTTAGAGCTGTCAAAATGTAACCGATTAATCGACAAGTAATCAATTTTTATTTGAGCAATCGAGTAATCGTTTGGAGCCATTTTTTGTATTTTATCTAAAATTGTCCAAATCCTCTGATTTCAGCATATCAACAGTAATTGTTCATGAAAAAGACTTTATCTGACTTTATATAGAATTATCTTCTGTTGAATCCAAATAAGACTTTTCCAAACATCTTGCATTGCAAAACAATGACCAAACTGGTAACATAGTCATATATTAATCCCCCCCCCCTTTTTTTAATCACTGTACGGATATGAAGTACCAAATAAACACCAATCACTGGTAATAAACAGTAATCCAGGAAAAAATGCTTTTGTAGTACACATTAATGCAAAATTAAAATGAAAAAAAAAAAGAGTGAATTTACAGCAGATCTGAATGATGCAACTGAGGACCGTGGCACCTGTGGAGTGTTCCAAAATATTCTTCTTTTTTTTTTTTTTTTGGGAAAATGGTTGGGTCATATAAAAAAAAGTTGGGATCATAATTTACCATACAAAAATGTAACATTTCTAAATGATAGTTTGTTTAAATCCAAATTTTAGAAAGTGACAGGAGGCAAATGCAAATTTTCCAATCTTCAGGGTCATTAAAAATACCACACAATGTATTTATTAGATGTGCAATCAGACACTTTGCCTGATTAAAAAAGAAATGAAAAGAAAAAACGTTCTTACTAGTTGTCCTTTTCAATGGTTTAAAATGTGAACTGTTTTTGTGTGTGTGTGTGTGTGTGTTTGTGTGTTTTTGTGTGTTTTTGTGCGTGCGCTGTCAGGTACATGGGCATCGGCCTCTCTGCTCAGGGAGTCAACATGAACCGTCTGCCTGGTAAGACGACACGACAAACGACCACACCCAAGCGCTTGATTTGTGTCTGTTGGAACGCAACGCTAATGGCGCCGACTGACGCCGCGGCCCGTTAGCTTAGCTTTAGCATGGGGAGCCGCGCGTACAAACAGCCCACGTACTCCCAAGCGCGACAATAAACATCCGCTTGAGCTCCCAGCTGTGGAATTCTGGCACGCAAGTCGTCTTGGTACATCTCTCGTGTGAGTGAGACGTGCGCGACACGCGTGTGCTTACGTAATCGTGGGAAGCCCACACGCGGGAATGTTGTGCTTCCGTGAAATTCCTAACCTACTTTGAAACATCACTAACTGGTTCTGCTCAGTGCAGTGTGAAACGGTGAACTCATCATTCCAGTCGCATAAAGATGAACAGCAATTCTACAAATCAAAGCGGCATTTAGGCGTGAGAAGCAACATTTGTTTCCAATGGCCATGTTCAAAAATTCTTTGCAACAAGTGCACATACTGACGTTTGTAAGCATTCGGCGCTTCGTCAGCCTTCAAATTCGTAAAAAGGCCGTTGCTGATATTTGTCAAAATGACAAATATTGGCACCGATAATCAGCCCGGGTGATAATCGGTCTATCCCTACTTCTGATTAATTTGGTGTTTGTGGAATATGAGTTAAGCAGCAAAAAAAAAAAAAGACCTGTTTTATCCCCATCTCAAGGGGCGGCCATTTTGTCAAATGCCGTCACCTGAAAAGTGTATTACAGTTGCTCAGGTAATGACCAATCACGGCTCAGTTTGTGAATGTCACATGACTAAATGCAGAAAACACAGGTGTGTGTTCTTCACAGGATTTTACCATATATTAAAGGGATGCGTTACTCATTGAGCCATTTTCATTTGTTCTTTTCATTATTTTTAATGTACAATTAATACCTTTAAAAAAAAAAAATCCACTTACTGTTGACTGCCAATGACATCACCTGTGCTGAGGAAGTAGGTGAAAAATAATCATGGCTCAGCTGTTTTCCGAGTTTGCTCAGCAAACTGAGCCATGATTGGTCGTTAGAGACTTCCTCAGCGCAGGTGACGTCATCATCGGCAGCAAGTGGAAAATCCCTTTTTAAACGAACAATAGTACAAGACGACCGCAGTCATTCTCTTCCGCGTCTCGCAACTTTTTCAAGTCCAAGCGTGCAATAAATGAGCACATTTCTGTGCTGAGTGTCAGCGTGGGCTGCGGCCAGACATGCTTCCAGGTACGCTAATTTGCTTTTAAAAATTAATTTAAATTTAAATAAAAAATTAGGGGCATCAGGTGATTACAAATTTTAATTGTAATTAATTGCATGACTTTACACTAGTTAACTCATGATTATTATTATTTTTTAAATGTACAATAACATTTTTTTTTCCAGCTTTTCACATTCTTGTTAACAAAAATAAAAAATAAAAAAAGAAGTTAAACTAATAGAAATGGTGCAAATGAATTTATGGCAGTGAATGAGTTTAAATTCAAATTATTTGTAACGAATCCTTTTGTGCTCCGGCCCGACGCGCTTTGACCAGGTTGGGATAAGCACTCTTACGGTTACCACGGCGATGACGGCCACTCCTTCTGCTCGTCCGGCACCGGGCAGCCATACGGGCCCACCTTCACGACGGGCGATGTGATTGGCTGCTGCGTCAACCTCATCAACAACACCTGCTTCTACACAAAGAACGGACACAGCCTCGGTCAGCAGGAAGTTTTTTTGGTTTTGTTTTGTTAAATATGTTGCTTTTCAAGCTGACTCTTTTTATTGCTCTGCAGGGATTGCCTTCACAGATCTTCCAGTAAGTACTCGCCTTCGCTTGCCTCCTCTTCCAAACGCATCAGGAAGCTCATCGTGACTCTGTAAATGTTTACGTATGAGCAGCTGAACTTGGCCATGTTTGAAGACCGTCTGGATAAAGTCACAACAACTATTTTTAAAATGCATCCAGAAAGCAACATTCCACTTACTTTTTTTTCTTCTTTACATTTTTCAAAATATACCTACATACGTATATTTAAAAAAAAAAAAAAACATTCATGTTGTCATTGTAGTTGTGTGTTCAACTTTGGGTGAAAAAAATATATAATAATTTCATCAATTTCTCAAAATGGTTGTAGCGTAACAAAATCTGAAAAAAGTGAAGCGCTTTCTTATTGTTAGGATTATTTTCCTTCTTAATGGACCACTGACACGACGTGTTTACTCTTCAATCCAGACGGCTCTACATGGCAATGTTAGAAGACACTCTGTATTAAGTAACAACAGCTAATTTTGGACACGCTGCTGTATTAGTCCCTGGAGGGAAATAAAGATGTCACAGTATCGATACGTTGCAGTTCTAAATACACGATAATATTATATACATTGTGTAGCATCTAAAGTTTAGTTTTTATTTTTTGTCTTTTTTTCTCACATATCATACACATACCAAATGCATGCATAAAACAAAGTGGCTTGCGTAGTTTCCACACTGTAAAGTGTCCGTTTTATTGAGACGTTTTGTGTTGCTCGCCGCCTTTGCTCCCGCAGCCCAACTTGTACCCGACGGTGGGCCTTCAGACGCCAGGCGAGGTGGTGGATGCCAACTTTGGCCAGTACCCCTTCGCCTTCGACATCGAGGACTACATGCGCGAGTGGAGGACCAAGATCCAAGCGCAGATCGACCGCTTCCCCATCGGCGAGCGCGAGGGCGAGTGGCAGTCCATGATCCAGAAGTAAGGATGGCAAAGCTACAGAGAGACAATTATGTTGTTGTTGTTTTTTAACCCATGACCATTTGAGTTCCCTCCAGTACTTTATTAGCCTGACGTCCCGCCGGCTTTCCTTTCCGTTTATGGAACATTTTTGTCTGTTTTTTGAATTTTTTAAAAACTTTTTTAGTGCAAAACAAACAAAAAAAAAAATTTAAAGGGAAAAATATTAAGATGATTACTTTTTATTAAATTAATTGTTTTGAAGTTACAAAAAAAAAGTGCAAATGTATACAGTTAAACAACTCAAAATTACTATTAATAATCTTTTAATTTGGTTTACGATTATGCCAATTTTGTAATTGTGGAGTGTAATCATTGAAATTGTAATTGAATTTTGATTAAATGAGCAGCCCAAGCCTATATTTCAGAAAAACAGGGAGAAAAAACCCCCAGAAATTCCGCCCCCAAATACAAGGATTTTATTTTTTTGTGAGAAAATATTCAATGTAAGCAATGCTAAAACGTTATAGAAATAAAGTGCTGCATATTCTTTCCCAATTGTGAAAAATCATCATCATGGTCAACGTCAAACAAACAAAAAAACATGAATTATTAAAAACTAGGGTTGTCACTTATGACATTTTTGTTTAAACCAATTGTTGTGATCAGCTTAGCCGATTTTCTTTCCAGCCATATTAATAATGTATCAAACTTGTGGTAACCTTTCACACTCATCAGTAGCCAGGAAGTAGCCCTCAGCTTCAAAAAACTTGGTGACCCCTGAGCCGGATCTTTGGCATTTCTTAATATTTACCATTCAAATATCGGAGCTTGTCTGTTTTTCTGGTAGTTTTAGAGTCAACTCGGACACGTCAAGAAAGTGCTTGAAGCCTCTTTTGAAGTCGTCGTTCTCAATTTCTATCCGACCGACGACTGCTTGTTGCAAAGTGATTTGCCCGCAAGCCAAAGCAAAAAACTTGTCCCAACAGCAGCTCGTGTCTTGGAAAACTGGCAAGTCTGGTCAGTCCAATCGCAAGGCAGCGCTTTACAAGAAACGTATCTTCATGCGGACTCGTCAGAGATGTCCGCGCAGCACTCAAGCACACTTTTGCCGCTTTTGCATCGTGCGAGTGTGCGACGACCGCCTCCTGCCATGCCCTGATGGGATTATCTCTTTGTGCCGCTATGATTACTTGTCCTGCCTGGATTTAATCTGCATTTGTTGGGCCTGCTGTTCTTTAGCCTGGTCGCCGTGCCGGATTAAAAGTAGGAAGTTGGCAAGCTGCCGATGCCGCCTCGCCGTGTTTTTGTCTTCAATTTGAAGTCGGGACTTTAAACACCTTACTTTACTAAAATGCACTTCTTCTTTTTTTTTTTAATAAAAGTATTCTTTAACTTCTGTTCTAGTTGTCCAAAAAATGATGACATTGACTCACATCACTTAAGGAAGAATCTCTGTCTTGCAATGTTTGTCATGCCCAGTTGAAGTTTGTTGTAAAACTGACAACACAATTGACAATTTAACATTTTATATTTACACACTAATTGCTCAACCAACCTAAATCATCTCGTATAATACGAAACACCACAGATGGGCTGATGCAGAGGTCGGATGCCTTTCTTCTCCATTTTAGGCCAAATGAATCGAAATGTTTAGACTTTCTGACACTTTTGGCAATTTTCTGAACATTTTATGGTCAATTTCTGCCTCTCTTTTTCCTTTTCTGGGCATTTTATATCTGACTTTGTTTCTGCCTTTTATTTAATAGCAATTTTCGAACATTTTTGGCAATTATGAGTACATGTTATGGTCATTTGGGGGATTTCTTCTTGCTGTTTTTGTGCATTTTATAGTTTTTCGGGGGGGTTGTATTATTTAATTTTCTGCTTTTCCTCTTCCTTTTTGGACATTTTGTAGTCACTTTTTGGACATTTTTAAGTACTTTTAAGAACTTTTTCATCAACTTTTCATCTTTCTGATGACTTAAAAATTTGGACACTGATATTTTTTGAATATTTAATTATTCATTTTTTTTATCTAAATTAATTCAGATGAATAATTTATCGAAAATATAAGAATGTGTAAAAAAAATATTTTTTTTTAAATAGTTTTTCAGTTAAAAAAATTATTCTCTACAATTTCATGGACATTTAATCTGCTTTTCTTCTATTTTGGGGATATTACAGTCACTTCTTTTAGGTAATTTAGAAAACTTTCATCTTCCTTTTGTCTCTTTTTGACGATTTAAAAATTTGGACACAGATATTTTTTGAATATTTAATTATTCATTTTTTATTATTATATTTTATTTTTTAAGAAAATGTCATCGAAAAATTAAGAAATGTAAAAAAAAAAAAAAAATGCATATATGCAACTGTATATAATTTTTTTTCAGGGAGCCACAGGAGAGCTTGCCTGAAAATTGGAGGTGTAGCTGCGGTTGACCGTAGTTAATTCTTGACTGGAGCTGGCGTGTGACGCTGCGGGCCGGCACTGACAGCCACATCCCTTTTTTCATGATCTCCCGTTTTCTCCGCAGGATGGTGGCGTCCTACCTGGTACACCACAGCTACTGCGCCACCGCCGAAGCCTTCGCCAAGACCACCGACCAGGCCGTGCACGAGGAGCTGGCCTCCATCAAGAACCGACAGAGTGAGTCCGCCCCCCGCTGCGGTGGCAATCCCTCACGCATCTCGAGTTCAAAACTGCCAACTCATTCACCGGCTCCCACGGCACTCACCAGACTAGGCCCCGCCTTTTAAAGCCGCACACATTCAAAGTCACAGACTACTCTATAAAACGTGAGGATGGAGACCTCAAGTGGCCAAAAAAAGATACTTTCACATTTTGCAATAGGTATTGTTGTCTCATAATGCAAAATCCGTTTTACGCAGTTACGCCATTAATGGATTCCAAAAATCTTAGCTGGCCGCAGCCCTTCCTACTCAGTCTAAAGTTGTGGGTGGTTTGCAGAGATCCAGAAGCTGGTGCTGTCCGGCAGGATGGGCGAGGCCATTGAGACCACCCAGCAGCTCTACCCAAACCTCCTGGAGAGGAACCCGGACCTGCTCTTCATGCTCAAGTACTGCACATCGACACGCTTACGATGCGCTGCGTATGCGACCGCCGGCATTTGCGCCACTCAAGTTGCCGTCATAGAATGCGACAGTAGGGCTGTGCAATTAATCCAAATTAAATTACAATTTCAATTCTTACACTCCACAATTACAAAATCTGCATAATTTAAAAAAAAAAGATGAATACTAATTTTTGAGATTTTTAAATTCATACATTTGCACCTTTTTTACATGTTAACCCTCTCAGGCTCAAATCAAACTTTATTAACAGGAAAGATCTGGTATTTGGGGCAAATTATCATATATAATAATTTTTTTTGCGAAACCTTCATATACAATGCATTGTGGGATGTTGCAGATTTGTAACATTGGCCCAGTGTGCTAAAAACGCTGAAGACTGAATATGGTATGAACACTAACTATATTTGCATACATTGTTATACAAATTGGCATATACTCTATCTCGATATTCTCCCGAGTCATCGTATGCGTTATTGGCTTCAAAATAAAGGAGACTGTTAGTGACGCTTCCATGAAATTGATGCCTAGAAAATCCTTTTCAGTGAAGCCAAGAAGGCAGACATTTTGAAAGTCAGAGAGCTCGCCATCTAGTGGGCTACGGGGAAACTGTTTGTTGCTAATGCACAACGAAGGTCTGCAGAGGTACTTTTGAGTAAAAAATAAATAAATATAAATGTGGATTAATTGGGGGAAAAGCAATTAGTTGTTTCAAATAAAAATAAAAGTTAATTATAGTGTTTCAAAGAATTTCATTTTTCTTAATATTTTTTATTTGTTTTTTACGGTTAAAATGTTTTTTGTTTTGTACCCCCCCCCAAAAAAATACATGATCGTCCTACTGCAAAGTGCAAATGCTGCACTCCAACTTCAAGTTTTTGCCAACTTAAATAGATGAATATTATCATAAATATATATTAATTATAAATTCAGTTTGGTCCAAAATGAACTTGCATAATTATAGTGTTTCTATTTTTTTTTTAAAATAGGTCTTAATATTGGTAAATGCTTAAACATTTTCTTGTTTTGTACCGAAAAATCGTGTTTTCAATTATTGCCAAAATAATCATGATTATTATGTTTTCCCGTAATCAAGCAGCCCTAGGTGGCAGTATGCTTAGCACGTTTTCATTTCATTAAAAAGTGTTACACCGACGATTTCACCATCCCGTGCCTTGTGTCTTGCCGCGTGTTCAGGGTGCGACAGTTCATCGAGATGGTGAACGGGACGGACAGCGAGGTGCGCTGTCTGGGGGGTCGCAGCCCCAAATCTCAGGACAGTTACCCCGGCTCCCCCCGGCCCTTTGCCAGCCCCGCCCACAAAGCCGGCAGCTCGCAGTCATGCCTTACAGGTACCTTCGCCCCGCCCGCCGGCTTCCTTACTTTGACAGGATGGGACCGTTTTGGAGTGAGGAGGGCGGTGCAAAATCCCAAAGTCAAGATAGTGAAAATGTGAAGATGCGATGTTTCTACATGAAATTTGCAGAAATACGTTTCACCAGAAAGCTTTGCCTTTTGCACTTTGTGTGTGTGGGGGGAATGATAGCAAAAAATACAGAAAGACCCTAAAAAGTACATCATCTCTTGTGACGATGGTGTGCCTAATGATTTGTCCTATGAGCGCACGTTGGAAAGAAGTGATTTGATTGGTCTATTGAGAAGGCGTTTTAAAAAGGGCGCCTCCCTGTGGTTGCAGGTGTGGACAGCAACTGCTGTAACGGCGTGACATCCAATAAGAGCCATGGCTCTGCCCCTCACAGTCATAAGCCTTGCCCACTGGGGTCCGACGTCAGCTTGAACGGGACCCGCAGCCAGACGACCGCAACCAGGTGGGCAACGCTTAACGTTCACTTTGTGTGTGTTTGTGACTTCCTGATGCGTTGCTTGTGCGTGCACGCATCAGCGACGTGGACATGGAGGTGGAGCACTTCACCAACGGCGTGACGGAGTCGTCCTCCAACGGCTTCCTGAACGGTTCCTCCAAACACGTCAACGAGCCGGACGACTGCGACGCCGACATGGGTACGTGCGTACGTTTTTGTGTGCGTGCGCGTACGTGCGTGTAACATCTGCGTCCGCGCGCAGAGGTGGAGTCCGCTCAGGCCAAGCGTCAGCTGTGCGGCGGCAGCCAGGCGGCCATCGAGAGGATGATCCACTTCGGACGAGAGCTGCAGAGCATGAGCGAGCATCTCCGGAGAGAGTGCGGGAAGAACTCCGCCAACAAGAAGATGCTCAAGGTGGGAGGACATGAAGGACCACAACTGACAAAATGATAAATAAACAAATACAAGTTAAAAAATAAACGGATTAAAAAAAATTAAATACAAAATAATTCATATAAATGGAAACAAGGTTATTTTAGTTAACAGAACTAGCGATAAAACTCAAGCTAAAATTCCAAAAACAATTTCGTTACCGAAATAAAAAACAAAAATGCTTTAATAAAAAACTGAAACTACATTTTATGTTAACAAAACTAACTATAGCGAAAACAACCTTCCTTTTAGTCTTTGGGGATGATTTTAAATGTGATTTTAAGTAGATATTAGGGGTAGCAATCTTTGAATCTCTCACGATTCGATTCCGATTTTTGGGCCTGCGATTCGATTCAGAATCGATTTTTGATTAAGGGCGAATTTTGGTTCAAAATGATGTGATTAACATTGATTTTTGCTTCAGTTTATAGATGTGCAAGGAATTGTAATGATCTACTCCAGTCTGACTCGCTAACGCTAATTAGAGCTCTACTCGCGGCACTTTTATCACTCAAAAGAACGGCTCCACGCTGCAAAAAAAACAACTTTTATTGGAATAACTTGATCGTGACTTTTTCCTTCTACTCTCTAATGTGGCTACAACTTAACAGTGTATCAGAACGCGTAGAACCACACTGCCCCTAAGTGGCCAAATCGGGTACAACATGAACAGCGCTCCCAATAACGGCACACACCCACAAACAAAGGGAAGACAGTGTAAAATAATTTAAATAAAGTCGATTTGGGGACATTTAAAAATTAATTCTGAATCGTACTAAATAGGAATTGCGATTCTTATGAGAATCTATTATTATTATTATTATTATTTAGCACACCCCTAGTTGATATGTTTTGATATTAAACCGGAATACGGACGTTTGAAAGTGTTTCACGTTGATTGGTTCGCGTGAGGAAATTCATTTTTCACTCGACTACTGGAAGAAGACAACAGCTTTACATGCACGTGGCAAATGACAGGGTGGCGGATTTGAATTGCTCAGCGGTTCCGGCCTGCTGTTTAGGGCGGCTATGGCTGCCGGAATCAGGCTTTTCCCAAAGCGGGCCCTCCTGAACCTGCGCCCCCCCCAGGGAAGAGTGGTAATGTGTTGATATAGTGGGGGGGGGCGCTATCCTGGCCTATTGTGTTTGCTACTCGCATGATGAAGCCGTTGTCGATGTCTGGGAGGTTGCGGGTGCGGCTCAACCAAAGATTTGGGCTGCTGTGTTAGTGATGCGTGTCGGTTTGGTGCGGTTTCTTACGGAAGAAACGTGTGCTGCAGTGCGTGCAAGGAGGATGGCTTGAACAATGCTTTGGTAAAGTCATGGCAGGAAGTGGGGTGCGACGTCGAGTCCTTTGAGCTTACAAAATGGCTGCCAGTCTTTGTTGACTTCTTTTTTTGAACGTCATCTAGCAGCAGCCAATCGAAAAGCACCTTCAGATGACGTCGCAATTTTCCATGCTTGACTTTTGGCTCCATTTAACTGAGAGCCGAATGCAACATTCTGTAAGAAATGGAATACTTTTCTCATTTTACCACGGTGTTGTTTAAATATTGCGCACAAGTAATACAGCTCTTTTTTTTTTTAAGAAACTAAAACGACGCATTTTTAAAAACAAACAGAACCACCCTGAAAACTAATTGGACACGGTTGACCTGTGCCAGGCCATCTGTTATTTGTACACATCATAAATAGGGCTGGCTATCGATTGTAATTTCCTTAATCAATTTGATTTCAGTTCGATTCGATTTACATTTTTCAATTCAATCTG
Source organism: Vanacampus margaritifer (assembly GCF_051991255.1). Taxonomy (NCBI): domain Eukaryota; kingdom Metazoa; phylum Chordata; class Actinopteri; order Syngnathiformes; family Syngnathidae; genus Vanacampus; species Vanacampus margaritifer. The sequence continues at coordinate 1,231,175 of NC_135433.1, forward strand.
AAATCGATTAATTGTGGAACATCAATTCCTTTTAAATGTCAAGGACATGATAAAGTCAATTTTGTGGACAACGGACGCAGTAACTGGTCGAATGATTTCATTTATTAATGAAAGTAGCGTTTTATAATCACTTAAGTGCAGGTCACAAACATTGACATCATCAGCAAGGATGAGGTGAAAACATTTTCATAATTCTAATTTCATAATTGTAAATACAAACATAAAGTAAAGTGCAATAAATCAGATATTTCATGAATTTAAGAAAATACTTTTAAATTTATGTGAACAGTAACTTTCAAGAAAACAGTAAGATGCAAAAAAAATCGGCCTTTAAAATTCTGTTTTCTTCAGAATTTATCTGAAGAAATTAGATTAAAATTATCGATTTATGGTTTTATAAACCGATATTGGGCTTGAAAAGGACAATCGATTCCATATTGATTATTTATTAATTTTTTTACACTGTAGCAACCGTAATGGTGGTCCACGGGAGCCGCGCAACATTCCAATCTGGACGTTTTTCAGGGTGCGAAAAATGAACCGAAATATTTGATGGATGGATTCTTGCCTGTGCCTTTTGCCTGCCTTCGTCTTTCATCCGCAAGACGTCCAAAAATGTGTTGTGTTGTGTGTGTGCGCGCGGCGCCGCAGGACGCCTTCAGCCTGTTGGCCTACTCGGACCCCTGGAGCAGCCCGGTGGGCTACCAGCTGGACGCCATCCAGAGGGAGCCCGTGTGCTCCACCCTCAACAGTGCAATACTCGGTAAGAGGGCGTCGCCGAGGCCAATTCCTCCGGGGGCGGGGCCTGCCTTTGATTGACATCTGCCGCTTGTGTCTTCTCGTTGCCTCCCCAGAGACGCACAACCTGCCCAAGCAGCCCCCCCTGGCCCAAGCGGTGGGCCAGGCCGCCCAGTGCCTCGCCATCATGGCGCGAACGGGCAGCGGCTCCTGCGCCTTCGCCTCCGTGGACAATTACCTGCACTAGCCACACACACACACACACACACACACACACACACACACACACACGGCAGTAGTGAACAAAAGTTTTAGTACTCCGTCAGGTTTACTTATTCGCCAGTTATGGAAGAGAAAAACATGTTTCCAAATTACTTTTTAGTAAAAGGCATACCGGACTCATTGAGCCAATTTTATCAGTAGGAAGATATTTTAATGTGATAACTTTAATTTTCATGAACAATGAATAACTTAAAAAAACAAATGTTGCCACTTGCTGTCGACTGAAGATGACATCACGTGTGTTGAGGAAACGGGTAACGACCATCCGAACCCAGAAAACAGGTGAGCTGTGATTGGCCGTTACCT